>NC_044977.1:113088198-113388198 GCF_008728515.1 Papio anubis | reverse complement strand
CAAGCTGGGATGTTTGCCACTGGAAAGTCAAAAATGCCTGCAAAAGCAAATGCCCGGTTTTCAGATATCTGGTCTGTATCATTTATTTTTAATACTAAATGTGACATAGTGTAATGTTCTATCGATTAAATTAAACTGCACGAGTGAGGGAGATAGAATTTCAATCGAATTCTTAGATGAAAAATGAGCTGCCTGTCGTAGAATTTTCCTGGCAATCGTCTAACGTCCTGATAGATATTGGCTGGCTCCATTTAAACAGCTGCAACCTGGCAGCCATCAAGCTGTGCCTAAACAAGGGACACTCCCATTCAGGAGAAAATATGTCTTGGGCCTTTAAAGAAGAGGGAAAGGATTTCTTGGTTAGTTGGGAGCTTTACAGATTGATTTTCCCCCTCCATGATTGACATCTTCTTCTTGGAGACTTTGTGTGTTTTTTTGGTGAAGTCATTATGATATTCTACACAGCTGCGATGTATGTTTAGAAGAGGCACTCTGCATTCAATTCTACTGCTCTTCCCAATTGCCTATGAAATAAGAAAGTCTATTCATGTTGCTATCTGCTGTTTAAAGAATATTCATGTGTTTCAGACTGGTGTAATCCAAATATGATTTGGTAGGAAGGTGTTAGCAAAATTCAAGATCCTAAGGAGACATTTCCGGTGGGATAACAACAGTCTGACAAGGAGCTACATTTCCTGTCTTAGCATGATTTATATTGTTCCTTGCCCCCACAATGTGGAACAAGAATAACATTTTTACAAGAGACCTATATTTCTGCACAAAGAAGGGTGAGGGTGGGTGGCATGAGAATCTCCTTGGTGATGCTTTGTCTGGAAATTCCTCCTTCTTATTTGGAAACTTAGGAGGCAGGGATGTTGAGAGAAACATGACAGGGTAAGACCATTTGGGGCCCAGCAGATGTGCTCAATGGAAGTAGGACATTGCAACCCGTGAGGTCACTGACCTTGTAGCTATGCAGCCAGGGCATAGTTCCCTAGAGAATGACCAAGGCTTGAGATCTGTCCTTTAAGGATGGATGGTCAAAGGTGAAATGCAGCCTGAAGAATCCAGACTGGGAGTGCCATAAGAAGGGAGCACCATGGGTCAGCAAGGCCTGGGAGACAATGTGCTTGCCTGGAACTGGAGCTCAGCACGGGTAGATGCAGTGTATAAAGTGCAAGAGACAATCAGAGGAGGTGTGAGTTTCCCTTGGAGGATAGCACAGAGGGGCTCTTTCAGCAGTATAAAGCAGTGTATGAAGTGTACAGGCAAAGAGACAAAGACAGATGGAATATACAAAAATATAACCTGTAAATAGCAACAGTGGTGGCAGGAACAACTAGAGCAGTCAGCTCCATGCATTGGAAACTGAACTTAAATAAATTCAGAAGTAGTAAACTATTAGAAACATGGACTCCAGAGAAACAATGGTGCAAAAAAACCCAAAAAACAAAAAGCAGAACAAAAAAACCCCCACAGAATAGATTATGGCTTAGCTGTATGATAGAATACTATGAAGTCATTGAAAAGAATACATAGATTTATTTACTTTCATTTGAATGTCAGATATATATATACTAAGTGAAAACATTATGTCCCAGGCAGTGTACTCTGATCGATTTGTGGGAAAAAACTGTGTATGTACATAGGTATGTGCGTGAATATGTTTGTGTTTATACATGTTTATGTCTATAATATTATTCTATGCATATTTACAGGTATGTGATATAAGGCACATTTTTAGAAGTTTTGGTAAATCTTCTAGTAGTTCTAGGAAATAGTTCAGAGATGGTCAAGTTGAGATGGGGGAAAGATTAGAAGAGAATATGACAATGGAACTTTTAACTTGATCTCCTTGTACACCGTTGGCATTTTTTCTTTTTACGCTAAGTGTGTATTACTTTAGTAATGATAGCGATGATGACGATGGCAATGGGCAACAATAAATCACAAAGCAGAACTAGTGTGTATGTGGCAACTTTGTTTCTGTTCTCATTAAAGGAAGCTAGAATAATTTAACAATTGCTTAGTGAGCAGCTAGTAATTCACCCAGCTGTGTGTTACGCATTGAAATGTACTATAGAAGGGACAAAATTAAAACCTGAGGATACTTAGGTATGCTATACTGTGTTTTCATCCCTCAGTGAATCCTTTCATTCCCAAAGTTCTGAGTGTACCCTCTCAGTCAGCACAACCAGAAGTTCTTTGGCTGAGCTGACACTGGCTAACCTTGCTGCCGCGATGCACGTGTCCAGGTCGGGCCTGTTGATTCCGGCTGGGGTGTCTCTAGTCACAGAGGTTCCGGCCACACAGCTGGTGCCAGAACAAGGGTCTGGCTCTTCTGTTAATCAGCCTTACTGAAATGGGTTGCAAACACAACCGAATGCTTGGGCTGACCTATGATCCTTCTGACTCAGGAATGTCTCATTTAATGCATCAGTGAGCTTGAATCTCTCCTTCCAGTGTGGGAGAACATGAACTACTTACATATCTTCTTAGGCCGGAAGGAGGGAGGCATTTCTCAAAAGCTATTCCTGAATGTCTTCCTCTTGTGATTTTAAGGGAGGAGGCTTGTGGGGGTGGGGGATGGATAACATTCTTCAGCTTCTGGCTGGGCTGCCAGCCCAAAAATCTTTTATTTTATTTTTTTTGTGCACCATATGGATACAGGAAAAATATAAAGGATGTGTTCTTTGCCCTTGAGGAATTTATAATCTGGTTGGGGGGCAGCCAAACTGCTGCTGGGTAGCCTCAGATCGGCTGCAGCATAAGCTGGTGAGAGGCCGTGTGTGCTGTCCCAGCAGGCCCCAGCTGTTCCCTTTTCTCGGGGTCTCGGCCTGAGCTCCGCCTGGGGCTGCAGGTCAGTGGGCTGCAGGTGAGGCACTGTCTCATTTCTTTTGTTTCACAGCATTGGTTTTGGCCACAATCAGGAAGTTTTCAAACTAAAAGCTTCTGGTGAACAGTCTCTGGTTCAAGTTCACAAGTCACATCATTAATCATGAATAAATGGTTGTAGAACACCCTTTCTCTTGCCAGAGAAAATACAGAGAGTTATAAACATACAAACAAGTAAATACATAGCCTCCCCCGCCCCAACTAGAAAATTGATACCTTCTGTGGCCAGGGCATTTGCAGAATTGGAAAAGACTTTAGACACCACCAGGTTAAGCACTGTCATTTCAATTTAGGGATAGAGAAGTAAAGACCCATGTTCCATCGATGACAAATGATCCATTAAATAGCCCGTATTTTCTGACTCCTCAACCAGTATTTTTTCCCATGGTAGAATTTGAGAATGCCTGTTAATGTGGACTGAGTTCATGTCATTCCAGTGTATGTAAAATGAGAAGAGATGAATTTCTAAGTGATAGCTTCATTTTTACTTCTTGGTTAGGTGACTACCTAAAGGCAACATATGAGCAGTAAGAAAATAAAGTTTTTTTTTTTTTTTCGAGACAGTGTCTTGCTCTGTCGCCAGTCTGGACTGCAGTGGCATGATCTCCACTCACTGCAACCTCTGCCTCCTGGGTTCAAGTGATTCCCCTGCCTCAGCCTCCTGAGTAGCTGGGACTACAGGTGCGCGCTACCACACCTGGGTAATTTTTTGTATTTTAGTAGAGATGGGGTTTCACCATGTTGACCAGGATGGTCTTGATTTCCTGACCTAGTGATCTGCCTGCCTTGGCCTCCCGAAGTGCTGGGATTACAGGCATGAGCCACCACACCCGGCCAAAAAGTTTTTTTTTTTTTTTGAGATGGAATCTCACTCATCGTCACCTAGGTTGAAGTGCAGTGGAGACATTTCAGCTCACTACAACCTCTGCCTCCTGGGTTCAAGCGATTCTCCTGCCTCAGCCTCCCAAGTAGCTGGGATTACAGACACGCCACCATGCCCGGCTAATTTTTGTATTAGAAAATGAAAAGTTAATTTATCTAATTGCATTTTTGTCTCTGTCAGGTATGAGAACAGAGTAAAGACGGGCAGGGATGGGGAGACAGAAGGGCCTGGGTCTGCAGATTACATGGCCCATCAGAGCAAGTTAGGGGCTGAGGTGCGTTTATAGCAGGAGCAAGGGAGATAATATCTAAGTGAATGTGGGAAAGAGCAGGTGCTGATGTCTGGCAGTGGCAGCAGGGAGCAGGGATCTGTCAAGAAGAGAACCAGCAAGACTCCAGTCCAAAAGGACTTGTGACCAAGGCAGGGTTTCAGCCATGGGAAATGAGGAAAGTCCCCAGATACCAAAATGGGCTGCTGAGGCGAGGGCTGAGTTATGAGAAGTAAGGCAAAATTTTAGAACTAGGCACAGAGTTCCACCTGGATCAACAACAGGGCTCACTAGATGTGGAGTCTGGAGTCTGTGAGATTAGGATTCCTTAATTTCTTCCAAACCATGAATGGGTTCTGGTGTAAGGCTTTAAGTCAGCAGGGGAGAACAGGGAGCCAGGCTGGTAACTGTAGGAGGTAGATGGGAGCAGAGCCTAGAATTTGGAAATGGATGCATTAAAAGCAGCCAGACAATTCAGCACAGAAGGGATTGGAGGTATGTGAGGGAGAATGGGCCCAAGGTCAGTTCAGAAAGGCTTAGCTTGCCTGGTTCTCAAAAATTTTAAAGAAAAGCTGTTAATTAGAATGGTTGTTCGTCGATGTATAAAAAAATAGAAAGGCAGAGTCTAGAGGCAAATGTTGGCAGTGCCTGTATAAACACTAACCAGAATAAAGGATGTGAATGTTATCAATCAACTTGGAGTATCTAGGTCTCACTGCTTGTATTAGTCCTTTTTCACACTCCTATAAAGAACTACCTGAGACTGGGTAATTTATGAATAAAAGAGGTTTAATTGACTCACAGTTCTGCAGGCTATACAGGAAGCATAGCTAGGAGGTCTCAGAAAACTTATAATCACGGTGGAAGTTGAAGGGAAAGCAGGCATGTCTTACTATGGTGGAGCAGGAGAGAGAGAGAGCGAGAGAGAGAAAGAGAGAGTGTGCCACACATGTTTAAAACATCAGATCTTGTGAGAACTCACTATCATAAGAACAGCAAGGGGGAAATCGCCCCCATGATCCAATCACCTCCCACCAGGCCCCTTTCTTGACACATGGAGATTACAATTCGATATGAGATTTGGTGGAGACACAGAGTCAAACCATATCACTGCTGGGCTAGGACTTTGGTGAAGAAGTTATGAATTATGTGGATTATACATAGAACCTCCTCTTGCCTCCCTCTGGTTCCACACTCTCTAGACAACCTTCTGAGTGAGATTTGACTCCTTATATAGGCAGGACACACCAATAGGTATGCTCTGGTGCAAAGGTAGTTTTAGTTTTATTGTAATACATTGACTTTCTGATTTAGACGTTGGTCTCTGTGAGCTTGGTTAAAGTGTGATTGGCATTAAAAGATGAATCTGTTCTTGATGTGTTGTCAGAATCTGCTTTTGTGAAGCTGATGGTGATACGGGAATACTGGGAAGGGAAGAGAGTGGTCCCTTTAAATGATACGGAAGAGGGGAAGGGAAGTGCTGGGTAGAGGAGGGTGTGGACCCTGGCTAGGGTTCTATCCCCACGGACCTAGGTGAGGACAGGCACTTCTGCCGTGGTGGCCAAACGTTGCATTTTCCAAGACCACCCTGGCCTGCCATGCCCCCATGCTGAGCCTATAAAAACCCGAGACCTTAGCAAGGCAGAGACAAAAGCTGCTAGACGGCGAGAGGAACACATTGGTGGAAGAACAAGCGGCTGGGAAGAGCACGCCTGAGGAACGGCACACTGATAGATGCTGCACAGCACACTGGTAGATGCGGCAGGCTAGCAGACGGAAGGAAGTGGAGTTTGGCCAGGGCAGTGGGTGGATGGCCTGGGTCACCCAGCGACCTGACTCCAGGGGAAAACCACCTCCTTACTGGCTCCCCCTCTGATGAGAGCTACTTCCACCCAGTAAAGTCTTGCACTCATACTCCAGGCCCAGGTGTGATCCGATTCTTCCAGGACACCAAGGCAACAACCCGGGATACAGAAAGCTCTCTGTCTTTGCCACAAGGTGGAGGGTCTAATTGAGCTGGTTAACACAAGCCTCCTATAGACAGTAAATTAAAAGAGCAAAACTAAAGAGCACCCTGTGACACATGCCCACTGGGCCTTAGAAGCTATAAACATTCACCCTTAGACACTGCAGTGGGGTCGGAGCCCCACAGCCTGCTGGTCTCTATGTTCCCCTAGAGGTCTGAACAGCAGGGCACTAAAGAAGTGAGCCACACCCCCATTGCACACCCTGCAAGGGGGACAAGGGAACTTTTCCTGTTTCAGTGGGGATTGGCAAAGGCATCTCAAAAAAGGGCAGCTTCCAAACAGAGACCCAAAGGACTTTGTAGGAGTTGGGGAGAGTGTGGTGGAGTGAGGGGGAAAGAGACGAATACAAGAATTTCAATAAGCGGTCTGACTTGGGAGGTATGAAGGTGAAGATAGTAAACATTAAAAAGTCCTTGCAGCCGGGCATGGTGACTCATGCCTGTAATCCCAGCACTTTGGGAGACGGAGGCAGGCGGATCGCGAGGTCAGGAGATCGAGACCATCCTGGCTAACACAGTGAAACCCCGTCTCTCCTAAAAATACAAAAAATTAGCCGGGCGTGGTGGCGGGTGCCTGTAGTCCCAGCTACTCGGGAGGCTGAGGCAGGAGAATGGCCTGAACCCGGGAGCCAGAGCTTGCAGTGAGTGGAGATTGCGCTACTGCACTCCAGCCCGGGTGACAGAGCGAGACTCCGTCTCAAAAAAAACACAAAAGTCCTTGCAAAAACTTGTCTCAGAAAGGGAAAAAAAAAGTGAGATACAAAGGTAGTTAGAGCAGTGGTCCCCAACCTTTTTGACACCAGGGACTGGCTTTGTAGGAGACACTTTTTTCCATGGAGAGGGGGAGGGATGGTTTTGGGAAGTAACTGTTCAATCTCAGATCATCGGGCATTAGATTCTCATAAGCAGTGTGCAACCTAGATCCCTCACATGCGCAATTCACAATAAGCTGTGTGCTCCTATGAGAATCTAATGCTGCCGCTGATCTGACAGCAGGTGGAGCTCAGACAGTAGAGCTCGCTCAACCACCGTTCACCTTCTGCTATGCTGCTGGTTCCTTATAGGCAGGAGGATGGGACCCCTGAGTTGCAGAGCTGGTTTCCCTTGAGGTTCTTGACATAATGGATACTCACCTTCACTCCAAAAAGTTTGCTTTTTCTCCCTCTGTGTTGGTGGGTAGTTGGTGAGGAGTGTCATCTAGTAGCTTACCCGGTGATGGAGGGGAGAGCTCTGTTTTCACAGGCTATTCTCAAAATCTTAAGAGCCCAGAGATTTGGCCTTGCCTCCCACTTTCTAACGCTTTTCTTCATCACTTCAGAATGGATCAGCACTTAGTAGATCTGCTTAGCAATCTGGTTGCTAGGTATTAATATATAGCAAATAAATGTTTTTTTTTTTTTTTTTCCTTCTCCTTGAATCAGGAAAAAGCCTGATTGAAAGAAGTATCTAGGAGGGATTTAGAAAAAGTCCTTCTCCTTTCCATGACTCTGAGATTTGTGAAGTCTATCTGAGTGCTTTGTTGCCACTACATGCTCTTTGCTAAAAGGGTAATTGAGTGAAGGAAACATGAAGGAACCACAGGTAAAGAACATTAGGATAGTGCTCCAAGGTGATCTCAGCTCCATAGGATCCCTTCCAGGGTGGGTCCTGAAACTCTAGATCAGAACATGTAAATGTTTGTATTGGGTCAGCCAGCTTTCAATTATTAGCATTCACAGATGGATGGTGCTGTATGATGCAGTTGAGTGATAGTGAGTGAAAGGCCCGTTGGCCGTGGAAAATCACCTGGTGAAGATCACAGTGAGTGCTGTCCCTGTCATGGAGCTTGCTGGTAAAGAGTGCTGCACTGTTCTTTCAGAACCACATTGATAAATGTCCCCTGAAGAAATTAACATTCCCGTCTCTACTGACTCATCTGATGGGAACAATCCGTTCACAAACCGATGTGTGGGCTAACCCACATGGCCCATCCACCAAACATTGCAAAGTATATCTTTTTTTCCCATATGCTAACAAGTGATGGGAAAAAGGAAGCCGTTCGCTCCACTCCACCCACCTTTCAATATCAATTGACCTGCATTCATCTCATTCTGGGAATCAGGACTATGCTGAATATTGCAATGGTAGTCAGGTAGAAAACAGGGACAGAAGACCAAGGAAAAGGAAAGGAGTGGGGAGATATTTTATCATTCAATATATTATTATTTTATCAGCGGCTATTATTAGACTCCTTTCACTCAATGAAAAATAACAACAACAACAAAAAATAAGCCTTTGAACCCATTTGAAGAAGCACAGACACGCAGGTGGATTATTTATTCACATATACCTGTCTGTCCCTTTCCACCAAAACTATTTTGGAACCGACTGGAGATGATTTCTGTATATCATCTCACCAGGCAAAGCTAGTGAGTCTGCACCAAGTTGTACCATTAACTAGGAATGATAATAGTGTGTTTATACATAGCATTTAGTTTATGAAAAGACAGATCTCCTGCTTTGCAGCTCCCATTAACTTGTTGTCCAACAAAACAAATCCATCAATTGGCTTTACCTGTAGGTGGCTTGTTTACCAACTTCCCCTTTTCTCCTGACTTGAGAGACAGATGTAATTTAAAATGGGGATTAGAAATAACTGTCCTGAAATCCATGTAATTCTGCTTTTGCTGCTGGTAAAGGTTATTGTATAATTAGCTGATTCATAACACACTGTAAGTATCATATCAGAAAATAAAACCCTTTGGAAACTAATGACAGATGATCTACAAATAGATAGCCTAGCAATGTAAACAGTAGTGGGGGAATTCATTAAGTGCCTGCTAAAAGCATTTAATTTAATTTTGCCTATCTTTTTTCAGATTTTTTCATGTATAAGCCAAAATGACAAATGATAATTATCTTGAAGGCATGTGGCATGATAAATTGGAAGACATGTGATGTGTTTTCTCATCTTTCAGTCTCAGATTTTTTTTTTTTGGCTGGTCTGTTATGTGACAAAAAGCTCATGATTTTTCACCCATAGTTCATCTCCTGGGAGGTACCATAATTAAGGTCTCAAGAATGAAACAGGCCAGCACAGTCATCAAATGACAATGAGCCATCCATGGTGTTGGGACATCAATCTAATAACATAAAAACTATTGGTTTTGAAAATCTTCGTCTATTTAATTCCCGTTTCTATTTGTATAAAACTGAGGTTAATTTATGATAGATTTATTTCTAGTCAGTCCCACTAATGTTCCAGCACTTTTCATATTCTGTATCATTTGATATGTATTGTCATAAAGCTTTTATATTTTTCAAACACTTCAGCAGTTTTATGCATTGAGTTTGTTATGAAATGTCATTGTGTCACTTTATGGGATCCTATTTAAAGAAAGTCACTAGCTAGGAAAAGAGATGAGAAACATTTATAATTTGACCCTAAACTCAAGGGCAATATAGGACTTAGTAAAAGAGAATTTATAAATTTCTCAGGTGCTCTTCATAAAAACAAAGTCAAAACAAAGCAAAACAAAAAGAAAACCCAAGATGAAACCACACCAAACAAAAAGTTTACTTGGTAATCACCTGGTAACAAGATATTGGGTTTTATGAATATGAAATTCCAGACGAGGTATTGTATTCTGGAACAACCCTTCCTATATTTCACAATCATGTAAAGCCTAGCTCAAATGTCCCTTTCTCTACCTCCCAGGAAGAATTAGGGACTCCCACACTCATATACTGTAGCATTTTGTTCATACATATGCTTCCTCTCACATGGACAAATCATTAGTTTTTTATCTGTTTGACTGCCAAGCAGCGGACTTTGCCCTATCCATCTTTGTTTTTTTTTAGTGTCTAAGGCCTGGCACATGGAAGGAGCTCAGACGACACTTTTGAAAAAACAGGCAGTTTATGTGACTTCAGCTCTTAGAATATTAAGAATCGCATCATCATTGCACAGGAAGAAAAAGGTCTGATTGGGTCCTTCTCTCTCAACAACTGCCTTAATGGTTTGGTGGCAGGATGGCTGGGTGTACATGCAGAAAATGGAACAGAGGTTTGACATTAGTTTAGTGTCAATCGTGCAAATTATTGAATTTATACAATATAGATATTTGAGGTCTTTTTTAATTGGGCCTTTCCAGGATCAAAGAGACTTGCATAAAATTTATTATTTTGTTTATATGGAGATCCTTCTGTTTCTCCAATTGTTCTGGGTATTCTTTTTTGAAGCAGTTGTAGCTGATGTCTTCCCTAAGAGGAGAGGAGTTGAACTATATCTCAAGTTGGGCCATAGGACAGCTGTATAGGGAGTTGTTTTTGCAGTATCCAATCCGAGGAATATCAAAATACTCTTGTCCTGAAATACATCCTGAAACTCATCTCCTCCTGATAACATGCTCCTCTTTAAGGATAGGAATTGAAATGTTTTGGATATTGTCCTGGTTTTTGGAGTTGCCTCTTCCAGCACTACTGGGCACTCAGCTCTGGTTTCTGGCTGTGGCCCCTTCCTTTGGTAAGTGTCATCTCTGTTCTGAAGACACTCAACTACCCTGAGAGTGTCCCTGTGAATCTGATTCTTGTCTTTAACCATGTAAGAAAGATGACAGACCTCTCAGTTTTGCCGAAATCAGGAGATTTGCCAGCACTGAACCACTTGCGTGTGATCACCATCACCTGTTGACTTCCCGTGGGGATGTGTGGTCTCTCCCTTCCCCCATCCCTCCCTGTGTTCCAGCCTTAGTTTGCCTCACTCTTTAAGCCACCTACTGCACCTCCACAGGCATGTGGGTTAGCCGTCCATGCATTCCATCTCTGACCATAAGCCTGTTCTTGAGGACCATCATGCTTTCCATATGATGGTGGCTGCCATTCATTAAATACTATCTATACCCAGAGTGCCCACACTGAAAGTGAGATAATCAACTATTGTGCTCCTTGGCAAGATTAACAGGAAGAGTATATTCTTTTACTGCTTTTATTTTATTTGTCAAGTGATTAAGATAAAGATGAGCCTACAGTTCACAACTGTATGTGAAGATGATGCAGTTGCCTCACTCATCTGAAGGCAAAGCTGCAGACAGAAATAAGCATAGTAGGCTAGGAGAACATGAAATTTAGCACTGTGTTTGGGGTGGGCATCTGAGGAAGTTGTGTTCAGATCACCCTGGATCTTCTTTTGGTGGCTTCAAGTCTCCCGTCCTTTTGCCCTGTTTCTGAGCCAGGGGCTAAACTTGAACTGATGCCTAGCTGCTCCTCTTTCACCCCCTTCCCCAACCAAGAATGAAAATAAGAAGGAGGATTAGTGGTGGTACATAGGCTGGTTTTTCTTTTTCTTTTCACAGCTCCATTTCAATCCTAAAAGGTACACTTTCTATCTGTGTGACACACAAGTCACTTTTTTTTTTCTTTTAGAAATGGCCTATTATAAGAAAAAATTATAGGTCCATATTCTACCTTTTTTAAAGTTATAATAATTACTCTTGGTATTTAAAGAGAATAGCTACAGAACATAATTTTAAGTGAATATAATGGTTGAAAAGATGCTTTAGTGTGGAAAACGGACAAAATGATTTAACATTTTGAAACATCACATTCTGACCTCATTCTAATACATGCTATCAGTAAATTAAATTTGAAATGCATTCCATTCATGACTGACTGACTTACAAAGGACACAACAGCCTTGAAAGAGATTCCGTTTGTTAGCTTATTTCTTTGCAGTTGAACTGGCAGAGTAAACACAGGGAGGAGACGGTTGAGGTGTGGTTAGATCAAGCCCTTTTCAGTGCCCTGTTCTCCTATGCAGCACTTATAAATTACATGAGGAAGGTAATATTTAGACTGATAATTGGAGGGAAGATCAGCATGTTGTTAGGAAAGTTTACTTCTAAGGAACCTTGTAATTTGACCAAAGAAAAGGTTACTGGACTTCAGGCATCTCCGCGATGAGGAAGTGGTCTCTGTGGTCAGCAGCCTGGGCACAGTTTTGATGGGGTTGGCGAGTGTTGTCTGGTTTCCAGATAGTCTGGACGGAAGAGGACAAACATGGGAGAAGAGAGGATGGAGAGAGTATTTCTGTTTTGCTGGCTGTTCCTGCTAAGGGAAAATTGGGTATCTGTTGAGGATCCCACGTGTCATATTTGTGGGCGCTGATGGCAGGAAAGAAGAATGGATGGCATCAGGAGTGGGGAGCCTCAGGCTGGGAAAACGTGCCAGACAGTCTCAGCTGCGTCTTTTGGCAAACCATAGTGTTGCCATAAAATTATTATTCCATAAAGCCTTGAGATTACTCAGCTGTGTCAATATATTTTTCATTGTTACTTTTACAATTTGTAAAATTAAAAATTGCTTTTTTCTTGTTATAAAAGCCATTTTTTATTATTTGAATTATAAATGTTAGAAAGTACAGGTAAGGAAAAAGAAGATTAAAAACACTCCTAATCCTA
Source organism: Papio anubis (assembly GCF_008728515.1). Lineage (NCBI taxonomy): Eukaryota > Metazoa > Chordata > Mammalia > Primates > Cercopithecidae > Papio > Papio anubis. The sequence goes on along the minus strand of NC_044977.1, from coordinate 113,375,689 downwards.
CTTGTAAGAGTTAAGCACTACCCAACAATTTGAAACAATCTTCATTTAACAAAACACACATAATTTCTGTCAATAAATGCTCATGTAAGTTACATCTGAGAGAGAGAGAGACCATGAATGCTCCAGAAGAGGGAAGTTTGGAAGGAACTTACCTAGCCTTCTTCTCCACCCCAGGGTGGAGTGGGCTTATTGAAAGGTGTAAGCTCAGGAAAATGGAACTAGATACATGGGGTCCACAGTCTTCCAGATTCTCTCTATTCTGGGCAGAACGGGGCAGAAGGGAGGCTCTTACTTTTTGGTCCCCTCCAGCCCCAATACTCGGTCACATTGCTGCTGTTGCTAATGTCTCCATATGAAATATTTTGCTAGGATTCTTTTGCTGCAACTTGGAATTGTTAGATTAGGTAGTTAAGCAGACATGAGCAGGGCAGGAGAGGCCCCGCTTGGCCCCAGGAATGTCAGGCGACCATCAGGTGGTGGCCAGGCCGTTGCTAAACGGTCTGTCTGAAATAATAATTGGTTGCAGCTGGTGCCAGGGAAAGGCAGGCTCCCAATAGATAGAAAACCACTGAAGCTGGTGATCAGCAGCTTCCCAATAAGATCTCAGGAGTTGGGCAAATGGGCTCAAGCACGCACGCTAAGAGGCAAAACAGCAGAGTTTAACTGGTATATGACCTTCCTTTAGGAACGCTTGACTGGTAAGGGAAAAATGCCTCAAATGAGCATACACACAACTTCAGTAAACACACTGCACATGCAGCTCCTCCTACTGCGCATGTGGGCAGCCCACTCAAAGAGAAGAATCAGGAGAGAAGAAATCCAAACTTCGGAACCAGTCAATGTGTGGAACCCAAGTCAAGGGCTAGATGAGACACTTGGATCTCTCAGTCGCCCTCTTGGCCCTCTTCCAAGTGTACTTTACTTCCTTTTGTTCCTGCTCTATAACTTTTTAATAAATTTTCACTCCTGTTCAAAAACTTGTCTGGGTCTCTCCCTCTGCCTTATGTCACTTGGCCGAATTCTTTCCTCCAAGGAGGCAAGAATCAAGTTGCTTCAGACCTGTATGGATTTGCCACTGCTACCGGAATGAGGGATCAAATGCAGTGAAGACATTTCCAACTATGAAACTGTAGGATAAAGGGCCAGAACTGATAATACTTCTTTTTTTTTTCTTTCCTGCAGAATTCAGAGAACATCTCCAACACTCTTAGGTTTAGACTCTAGTGTGGTAGAACCCTGATTGGGACAAAAAGTTGGAATTGATGGCAATGACCTATGAAAAGTTACTTTGATGCAATTTGAAAGTGGAGGTCTTGGCTTTATCAGACCACAAAGCCCTTAGCACCAAAAACCCAGTCCACAGTTGAGGTGTCTGGTCTTTAACTTGGCCAAACAGGTAGATATTTGGGAACTTCCAGGCAAATGTTTGGGATAATTCAGTGGTTAATCATTCATATAGACTAAATGTTAAGGTGGTTATTAATTGTTTTTCCTTTCCCTTTGACCCTTTGAGGTACTATTTACACCCAGTGGGATTTGAATCACTGTAAGATTTTTCTACTGCCTCCAGATGAGGTGGAGAAGGTGGGGTTTTAAGGACAGGGAGTTTTTACTTCTGGGCATAGCTCTTTGCTATCCATACCCTTGCCCCATCTCAATAGCCACCACCTTTATCTGAGCCTTCATTTTCTTCCTGAATTACTTATTGGCCTTCTGTACTCTAGGCTCTCTACAAGCTAAACTGCCCTTTGAATAACTTCCTGGTTAATGTAAAGATCAGATTGGATCCCTCCCTTGATAGTTTTACACTGAATCATTTTGCACTTCTTACAGAAGAATATCCAGTCTCTTATGGTAAAATTCAAGGGCTTCCACAGCCTGTTCTCTACTCGTTGTTCCTGAATTAATTCATTTATTCTACATATTTTTGAGTACTTGTTATAAAGTGGTGAGCATGGCTTAGTTTTGTTTCTTACTGCTTCTCTAAGATTCTTGTGAGTCAACTTTATGGCCTTCCCTCTGGGTTTCTGCACATCTGAGCCTTGGTATCAACTGTGACTTCTGGCTGGGATACTCTCTTCAAGGGTCTTGGTTAAAATTCCTTATGGCTCAGTTTAAATATCACTTCTTCCATGAAGCTGGCTGTGATCCCTCTAGCCAGACTCATTTTCTTCTTCTGAGCTTCACTGGATGCCAGTGTTTTCCTGTCTTGATTGACAGCCTACACTCTGCCTTGCATTACAGTCATTTCTGAATATGTATTATCTCTATTAACCAGTAAGCTGTTTGAGAGTGGCAAGTACCTCTCACTTATCTTTCTTTCCTTGCCTCCTAGAGGATAATAAAGCACAATGGTTTAGAATTTGGGGCTATGTGGTCAGATAACTCTGAACCTGAACCTTGGCTCTACCAAATTATCAGCCACATAACCCTAGGCAAGTGACTCATGCTCCTCAGTTTCTGTATCTGTAAAATGGGACTAATAGTTGGACTCAGAAATTTGCTTGTGAGAATTAAATAAGATAATTTATGTACAGTGCTTAATACTGTGCCTAGCACAAAAGTAAGTGTTCAGTAAACTTTGCAACATGCATGGTTAAAATACATAGCACCAACCCATTCTTGGTATACCACTAGCCATCAATATGTGTTTGTTAAATAACTGAATTAGCAATTGGTGTCTTAAGTAGCTCAGTAATAAGTATCTGTTGATGGAAAAATGAATCTTTCTGTATTTATCTCTATTTATAAAATATTGTTTAGAAAGTGGAATTATCTGGAAATTCATCAATTTCCACATTTTCACCTTCTTTAAATAGGCTGTTAAACTATATTCTTTCTCAAATGTTCCCCTTGCATTTGGATATTAATAGCAAAAGCAATGCTGAGTAGTGACTATGAAATGTATATAAGCAGCCAACATCTCCACAGAATTTTTAAAAGATAACCTGATAGCAGTGTTTTGCCTGCATTTTCCACTGGAAGAGAACTCAGCCTCGGGAAGGACAAGGCTCTTCCAAAGCCCCAGAGAAATAACTGCTTAAGCAGAAATAGACACAGGCCTCCTGATGCAACCTAGTTTTATAATAAAGCTGAGCCCAAACCACCTTCTTCCAATTTGCTTCTTTTTTTTGAAAAGCAAGTTGGCCTTATAAAAAATATTCAACAATTTTTACCATTGAGGGGGGAATATCTGGTTCTGTGTCGTATGAACGCAAGAGAAGGCTGATTATTACAATCAAAGTTTCTGGCATCAAGCTATTAGAGATGGCCTTGTGTCCGAATCTGAGTCTGGGACTCAGTGTCAGAGTGGGAACAGGCATAGGGAGGATCTAAAAGGGGTCACAGAGCTGATCTCACTTGCTGCCAGCAAAAAGCAGTGTCATGTGGCCGAAGCCAGACTGCCAGAGCCCTGCCACATGTCAGCTGTGGATGCCCGGTTAGTAAATTTTCCTCTCTGTGCCTCAGTTTCCTTTAATGTAAAAAAGGAATAAGAGTACTTGCCTCATAAGGGGGAAATGAGGATGAAACCACTAAGGTACATAAAGTGTTTAGAACTTAGGCTGTCCCATGGGGATAACTTGGTAAATATCGGCTATTAATATTAGTGGTAGAAGAGAAAAAAGAGTCAATCTAAAGGCATTTTTTAAGGCTCTTTTAATATGACATATTTGGAATAGCTTTTCAAAATAGTGTGTTTATTTTATAGACTGACACTGACACTATTCCCTACCGAAGGAACGTAACAGTGTTGCTGCTGGTGAATGGAGAATTACCGTTTGGGGATTATGTAAAGGTGAAGGGCCAAGGCACAGGGAGTGGAGGGTTTGGTTGGAGTTGGCGCTTTAAGTGGGTAGAGGGCTGTGGGAGATATGTCTCCTCAGAACCTTTCTGGTGTAACAGTTTCTGGAATTCCACTTTTGGACAGCCTCCTCTTTGGGCCATATACAGCATTTTCTCTGCAGTTCTCATTTAAAAGGAAGACATTTCGTATTGGGGTCAGGGATAACATCAGTAAGTTAACATATTAGCACTAGGCCTGAATTAATTTGCCCAAGGCTCTTGAAGGTTGAAGGCTCTGAGAGAGGCATTCAGTGCTGAAATAATACAAAAAAGGGAAGTGCCAAAGTCAGCCTTTACTTCTATTCCAGTTTTGCCTTTTGTTTTCCTGGACTTGCAGAGCTGAGAAGGAGATGGCTAGTGCACCACAGGCCTCCTGGGCCCTGGACTTGGTCTTCCTTAATGCTGACAGAGATTGCTTGGGGAGTGCACCCCCGGCTCATACCTTGGCCAACGCCATGCAGCTGGAAATGTGATGGCAACTCCTGAGGCCCAGAGGCATCGGAGATTCTTGGAGGCAGAATAGACCTCTTAGTGGTTTGGGGGAATGCGTAGCTCCACTTTTACTGCTTGCCTGCTACCAGCATGTTACCTGTGACTACATTAGAATATCTGCTTTATGGTACACAAAATAGTATTTTGGCCATCATAAAGGATTAGAAACTGAGAATCTTCTTATTTATTTACTCTTACAGTAAATTTTAAAATTGCTAATGCAATGCATATTTTAGATTAAGAACAGAAAGAAAGGCTCTTAGGGTGAAAATCTGTATGTCAGACTCGGTCAATAATTAGAATTGTATGGAGAGATTTAGAAACATCTGGTAATGTGTTATTAATAAGCTAGCAGAAATGAATCAACAATTTCAACTGAGAAACATTAATTTGCATAAAATGCTCAATAATAAAGAATATATAATATACATTTTTCATCATATATAGCAATTGTGCAATCTAGACATTATTAAGTATACCAACCAACCAGTGAATTTATAAATTGTTGAAGGCCAGGTTAAATTTGCAAATGAAGAGAAAAATGTATTTTTTAAAAAACATTATGTTTACTATATCTTACAAATAAATTACACTGTTAATGATAGTATGCACAGAAGTAGATAACAGAAATAAATTAAATATAAGTCCATCTGAAGTGCAACAATTGTTCTTTCCCACTAACAAAAAGAAAGTGGATGTATAGTTAAAAATGTAGCTCAGACCTCGGTTCAGGTTAACACAACAAAACCTGAGTTTGGAATTTTTAAAATTAGGTGCTTTATAAGGAATTTGTGTTGTGATGGTGAATACTGAGCGTCAACTTGATCGGATTGAAGGATACAAAGGACTGATCCTCGGTGTGTCTGTGAGGGTGCTGCCAACAGATATGAAAATGTGAGTCAGTGGGCTGGGAAAGGCAGATCCACCCTTAACCTGGCACAATCTAATTGGCTGCCAGCGAATATAAAGGAGGCAGAAAAACGTGAAAAAGAGACACTGGCCTAGCCTCCAGCCTACATCTTTCTCCCATGCGGGATGCTTCCTGCCCTGGAACATCAGACTCCCAAGTTCTTCAGTTTTGGGACTCGGACTGGCTCTCCTTGCTCCTCAGCTTGGGGACAGCCTATTGTGGGACCTTGTGATCATTTAAGTTAATACTTAATAAATTCCCATATGTATATATATATATCTCTCCTATTAGTTCTGTTCTTCTAGAGAACCCTAAATAATACATGTGTGTCGTTTGCTTTACATTCTAAAGTAGTGTTGAGCAGGAGGAGGAGAAAGACATCTACGTACATGTTGTTAAGAAATGCAGTGAGTTTCTCTTAGTTGACTGCTTATTCCACAACTTTTTTTTTTTTTTTTTTTTTTTTTTTGAGACGGAGTGTCGCGCTGTCGCCCAGGCTGGAATGCAGCGGCGCCATCTCCGCTCACCGCAAGCTCCGCCTCCCGGGTTCCCGCCATTCTCCTGCCTCAGCCTCCCGAGTAGCTGGGACTACAGGGGCCTGCCCACCATGCCCGGCTAAGTTTTTGTATTTTTAGTAGAGATGAGGTTTCACTGTTTTAGCCAGGATAGTCTTGATCTCCTGACGTCGTGATCCGCCAGCCTTGGTCTCCCAAAGTGCTGGGATTCCAGGCGTGAGCCTGGAATAAGGCGCCTGGCCTTATTCCACAACATTTTAGCTGTGTCCTGGAGTATGTGGCTTCTGAATGCCAGTTATTCTAATCTCTCCCCAGCTCTGCATTCCTTGATGCTAACTGGGAGCTTAAAATTGGCCATGGTGTGGTGGCCATGGTGTGTGGCCGGGTGTGGTGGCTCACCTCTGTAATTCCAGCACTTTGGGTGGCGGAGGTGGAAGGATCGCTGGAAGCCCAGTATTTCAACACCAGCCTGGGCAACATAGGGAGACCTTGTCTCTACAAAAAAATCAAAGAATTAGCTAGGTATGGTGGCCTGCACCTGTAGTTCCAGCTAATTGGGAGGCTAAGACAGGAGGCTCCCTTGAGCCTAGGAGGTTGAGGCTGCAGTGAGCCAGGATCACACCACTGCACTCCAGCCTGGGCTACAGAACAAGACCCTGTCTTGGGAGAAAAAAAAAAGAAAAGAAAAAAAAAAAAAAAGAAGTTAGCCATGGCAAACAAAAATATCTACACCAAGGAAAATGGCACATACAATGCATTAGGCCTTTTTTTTTTTTTTCCTGGAGAGCCAGTTGTGAAATATTAAAAAATGAATTCTGTGTGGGCTTCAGCAAGTTGCTGAGCCTCTTTGTCCCTCAGTTTCCTCATCTCTAAAATGGTGCAGGGGTATAATTTTTCAACCCCATATAGTTTTGATGAGGTTTGAATGAGATAATTTAGATAATTTCTTAAACACTGGGTAGCCCATGGCTCCTAAAAAATAAGAGTTAGTGTTGTTGTATTTGGGGAAAACATTCAACGTATTCTAGTGGATAAATTCAATGTATTCTAGTGGATAAATCAATCTGGTAAGTTCTTTTGGTGTATACCAGTGAGGATGAATACTGTTAACATTTGCTGACTATTCACTATGTGCCAGGAATAATTCTAAGCATATTCTGAATATATGTCATTAAATCCTCACCCCAACCTAATGAGGGAGGTACTCATTTTATCCCCATTTAAAAAATGATAAAACTGAGGTTTAGTAAACAATGTATCCAAAGACATAAACAGTAAGTTGTAAATCTGTGATTTAAATCCAGGCAATTCACCTCAGTATCCTGCTCTTAAGCCTACACTATTGTGCTTCCAATAGACTTCATGAGATGTTAGAAAAAATAAGACCTTAGATCAACCTGGTCCAGTGTCTTGTTTTTATGATGAGGATGAGTGAGACTCAGAGAGAGAATGTCTTGCCCAAGGTCACGAACAAGCTTTTGTATTTTCTGATTGCAGCTCAGCCTTTTGTTTAACAAGGAGACAGCAGGACAGTGCCTATACTCAGAGATAAATGGGAAGCATGTGTAAGGGAAATTGTAAAACAAGAAACACATTTAAAACAAAAACTTTATATTTTAGGATCTGCGTCATAAGTTTGCTTTCCCTTCTTTTCACTAGACCATGGGACTTTTCACGGCAATGGGATGGAGTTTTCACTGCAGCGAGAGGCTGGGTTTCATAACTTTTAATTCCCAATCAGTGCAATATTCAAACCTTACTTAGATAGGAAATGCATTTCTTTTCAGCCCTTCTGCTTGAACCTGGAAAATTTCCCAGTGTCCAATCCATCTGACCCTTGCCAGCTCTCATGTCTTTCCAGTCTGGAGCTATTTGTTTATGTTGGGCCAGAAGGACATGTGCATAGGTGTGTGTGTATGGGCTTGCATACAGACATGCATACACATCTACAGTTCACCGCTCAAAGAAATGTCACATTTCTGTGTTCCCACAATTGGAAGGGTGCCCTGATCTCAGGACCATGAAAGCAGAGATTATGACTTATGACAAAATTTTGTTCACATCCTTACCTGGAGATTGATCTTAATCCTCACTGGGTAATTGTCCTGGTCCAGCCAATCTTATCTGGAGAAGGCCTACTCTTCAATGCCAATAGAAAGATAAAGCGATGCAGGAGGCTCCCAAAACAAAAACATACTCACTGTTCCTCGTGTACAATCTGCAGCTACCTTGACAGAATAAAATCTTTGACATAACTTGCTCAGAAAAATGATTATAGGTTATGAATATTTTCTACTTCTATAGATAGGAAAAACATTATATGGTGATTGAAAATAACCCATGACACCTCCTGTATAAAGTTTGGAGTGAGTTAGCTGAGGTGTTTCTAGATAGAAGGAAGATGATGTGGGATCCTGAGTGTAGTAGAAGTTCTTAGAGGAAGGATGTTCTGGAGTCAGAGGATAAGACTGAAATGAGCAGTCCTTGGTTTGGGAGAGCATTAAGATTGTCTTAGTTTCTAGAAGCAGAGCCTGAGAAAGGAATCTGGTGTATATGATTCATTAAGGAGGTGCCCACAGGAGAAGGGGAGTGAGGGAAGTAGGAGGGCAGGGGAAGAAAGGTAAGAAGGATGTGTTTTCAGCTGGAGCCTAGCATTAGCTTGGACTTTTAGGGGAGCTTTGGGTAGCAAATTGCACCACAGAGTTGGTGGCCCTTTAATGCAAGGGGTCAGCTTTGTGCCTGAGGTAGTCAATCATTGGCCACCGGCCTAACTTCCAAGGTGAGGTAGGCCAATTAGGCAGGATGCAATTCTTCTGCAGTGGACACCACTGTGTGCCTTTTGCAGCCCACAGCCACAGAAGCTGGGAGCTGGGCATGTTGACCTGGTGAGAGAAATATGAACAGGTACCAGAGCATTCACTACGCTCGTGGAATAACCCGGGCGTGTAGTGTTGACAGTGTGTGTCCTATCCAAATTATGCTGAGGAAAAGGGTTACTGGGGTGGCACTGAAATTCTTAGCAGTAGAACAAACACAGGATTTAGAGCAGACTGTGACAGCTGGAAACAACCAGCCCAATAGAATACAAATTCCCTGGCTGTTGGCAGTGAGGGGCCGAGGTACCTGCGGGACTCAGGACTCAGGAGGACTTGCCCCTTCTCTCCTGTTCTTGAAGTGCTGGGTGGAAAACTCTGTCAGGGTTTGCTTGGCTGCCAAAGGGATCACTATTGTTTGGGGATTTAGGAATTCTCCAATGTTTTGGGGTAGGGGAAATTGAGGATGGAACAGGTCATCTAGAGGTTCAGCTTTTCCGTGGGCCGTGATGGTGGTGGTGCTGGGAGAGTCAAGTGAAGATGGGAGGAAGGAAGATGGAGCTCAGCATGTGGACTTGGCCAGTCTCATATTTGTCCTCCTAACCAGAGGCCTAAATTGCTGGTCAGCCTGAGTCCAACTGCCAGCCACTTACAACTTGATGGCCTGGGGCAAGTTACTTAACCTTTCTGTGCCTCTTTTCATCAACAAAAAGGCTTGTAATACTGAATTTGTGGTTACTGTGAAGACTCTATAAAATATTTAAAATTTTTTGCATGTAGTCAGTGCCAATACATTGCATTATTATGATATATTATTATTATTAGATACTAACGGAGTTTGTTAGCAGTGAGAAACTTTAAATCTCTCTTCCTCTCTTTCCTTCTCTTTTTCTGTAAACCACATACTTTGAGCGCATTCAGATTATAGTTAAATATATAAACATAAGGGAAATTTTAAAAATTTCACAACTCGGAAAGTTGTGAAAGAACAGCTATTCAACATATATTTTTCCACATGTGTTATTACCATTCAGTATGGTGGTTTTCTTTTACTCTGCACAATTGCATATGTGAAACTAATTTGGGGGTAGTTAGAGGCCAGGAGATGAAACAGAGTTGAAGTAAAATCTCATTAGTTACCATGTAAGGGGCTGGCAAAATTTGACTTGAATTAGTCAGGTTAAAATGAGCTCGTATTTTAATAAAATAACAATAAGACTGTGTAGGCAGTCGAGGAGTGGGAATTGTTTTGAATTACATACTACTCGGGGAAAAATATCTGTGATCGGAATAACAAGGTTTTACTGTACATTGCATATTGTATGAATTCTGCTGTCTCTTAGAAATACTCTTTGTGTCTTGAGTCTTTTATGATTGTCATGCCATTCTGGGAGCCACTCACTCAGTCTTTTGTGTCATTCTATTGTCAGCCATAATGAAATAATTGGGATAACAATTATTTGCTTGTTTACTTTCAAAAGTTTTCTGTGTTCAATATCTTCTATTGTTTGCCTCATGGTACCATGATGTGATATATCATTCCTGCCCAGATTCCAAGAATAAAAAACATGCATTTTTTTTCTGGGAGAAGTGTCCCCTTAAGCACAGTATTTAATGGCCATATATTAAAAGTACTATAGTGAGCATATATTTAATAAAATAATTGCAGCCATCCATAACTCAAATAACTTTAACATACCAAGATGGTAGATGAGGTCACAGTCTACCATGGGAGTTCAGCTGTCTAATTTTATAAACCCCAAATCAAAATAGATAGATTGACAGTGAGAGAGAGAATGTTTGAGACTGGACTTGTTAGAAAATACAGGAACTAATCAGCTTGAAATATAACAGTATAAATTATACCTTGCCCACTTTAGTGATTCAAATAGCATATATTTTTTGTGTGAATACTGGGTAACTTTGGTTCCCTCTTCCTCCCTAGCCCTGTTCAAAGATTTTAGGGAATTAACTAAGGGTTCAGAAATGAAGCTTTGGATTAGCACGGGGCAGTTGTCACCATCACTCTACTTTATTAAAATCTTGCAGGGAGGGGGCTTAACCAGGACTATCACCTCAGCCTGGGATGACATGCTTTGAAAGTGCTCCAGTGTCATTTTGAGGAGGGTGGCCACCTGCAATCCAGACTAAAAAGCGTAGTTGCATTATTAAGAGGTGTGTTTGGAAGTCAGACAAACTTGTCTTCAAATACAGACACTTGCTTGTTACTTAACTTTCCTGAGTCTCATTTGTTTAAAAAAAAAAAAAAAGCACAAACAAACAATACAAAAAACCAAAGGAAAAAAAGTAGGAGAGTGAGAACAATAGTTCTTGCCTCAAAAAGTTACTGTGAGAATCAAGTGGGGACAATGCAGGTAAAGACATTTAGCCTAGAGCCTTGTACCTAATAAGCACATTTTAAATAGTAGCTTTGTATTATTTTGTGATTCTTCCAGCCCCTGCTGCATTCCCCAGTGCCTCATCTACCAGCAATTTGTGTGCATACTCAGGGTCAGCAATTCTTGGCTCTGGATTGCAAAGAAGGGAAGTACAGCCCTTTTCTGCTGGCTTTGCCTGGGCTGACCTCCCAGCTTTGCTCCTTGGCCTGACTCAGTGTAGGCGGGCGTAGATGGAAAAGAGCTGTTGGTTGTTAGAATCGTCCGGCAGGAGATGAAGGGCGATCTCATGCTGCATTTTGTAACTAAAACAATTGCTTAACTTTGTCATCTTAGGGACACATGTACATAGGTAAACACATGCATATACTATACACATCCACGTGTACAGCTCAGATATTGTCTATAGGAGAGCAAAACATCTTGATGAAAGTGAATAATTCAGCTACTCACCCAGATGTTTTAGCTATATGGTGCCACACAGCTGGGTGATCTGAAACAGCTATCTGGTGACTTGCAGATAAAACATAGATAATAGAATCTCCCTTCTTTCCTCCAGTTTTTTGGCATCACTTAGATATAATCTAAATGATATGGCAACATATGGGAAAATCTCTCACATTGAAGAGCATGCAAGCAGCTAGCTGACGCTTTCTACTAAAAACTCTGCTTAGAGGTATTTTGATGAATCTAGAATTCTCACAAAGCACATCATTTGAAAGAAATACGGCAGCAAAACAAACTGCTGCATTCAAAGCAGGGGTATTGAAAAGTGTCAGGCAAACATTTTTAACCTTGTGTTTGTGCTCCGTCTGGTCAAAATAGAACAGATTTTCTTTTGTGGAAGTAGTTTAAAAAGGGGCTAAGAGACAAGATTTAGTGTTTGCAGGAAATCCTTTAGTTGTTTAAAAAGCTTCAAGGGTTTTGTGTTTGGCATCCAGGTATATTCTCATTAAGTTAGCATTTTAGGTTTCTGAAGTGTTTGCTTCAAGTGAACCAGATTAATGTTATGCTTTGAAATTGATTACTACAGAAAGTCTATGTACATTTGACTGTAAAGCAGAAATCAAGTTGGACAGGAAGCAAAGCAGATGAACAGGAAGCTAAAGTAAATACCACAGTGACATGTGAGGGGTGGAAGGTGGTTAGTTTAGTTTTTAAAGAGTTTTCAGACCATCAGTACATACGTTTCAGTTTCTAGATCCAAATCTCTTAAGTGCTTTCCTCCAGCTGATGGGATGATTGAAATTAGAGAGTAAGATGAGAATTTACTGTGCTGGATTTTTCATTCCAGGGGCAGTGCTTTAAAGGATTATGGAGTCTGAAGACCAAATGGGATAATGGAGAACAGCTATCCAGTGGTACAAATGTAAATGCTCCCAGGACCGGGCAGGTAATTTCAGTGAGTGAAGCAGGGCAAAGTGTAATTGTGTAAGTAGACATTTGCTGACTCCACATACCACTAGGGAACTATACTTTCCCCTGGCAGAAAGACAGGCAGCTCCAGCCTATTATTGCATATGGGAAGGCTAATGCAAAGTGAGGGGCTACTCTAACTTTTCAGGAGAATCCAGCAGTCTCGATTTTTATGTAGTTTGCAAAATGTTTTTTTTTTTTTTTTGGCTCATTTGGTGAGCACCCTACTGATCTCCAGTTTGCTACTTTTAATCTAGTCTAATCACACATCTTGTAGTTGTAGAAACCAGGCCCAGCAAAGCTGAACGCCTTGCTCAAAGTCCTGCAGCAAAGGATAACACTGGGGCTTCAACCCAGTTCTCCTCCATCTTCCTCTCTGTCATTACCCTTCCACTGAGAGCACAGCGTTCCACCCACAGTGGGCTTCGGCAGGCTTTGTTAGAGGAAACCCATGGATTTGTGAAGGTTTTAATAATTTAATGAAACTCTTTAATTAAATTAAGTGATAAATCATTAAGGCGCTCCCCTGACTTTTTCTGTAAGATAATTATTTACTCAATCAATGTTTGTCATTGGTGCCTCTTTTAAAATGTTGTGTAAAATTTTCATTGTTCTTTCATTCAGTTCAAGTTACTTTTCTTCATCTCTGTATTTAGTATTTCCTCTGTTGATCAGTGCTTCCAAATTCTCTTTACTTCACATATATCATTTGTCTAATTTCTATATTTGACTTTTTACACTCAGTCTCTCAGGGTCTGAAAGTATCTTTAATTGGATCTATCTGCATTATATATTGCTATGCATTCACTGGAGGGAATAAAATACAAATTTGTAAATCTGAACATTATACTAAGTGGGGCCAATGCAGAGAGTCCATTTTATATGAAGAATGCCACTACTTTATCCCCAGAGAGTATGAGGAAGAGTTTCACCCATCTTTAACCTCAGATCTTAGATTCAGTGCTTGTAAGAGAAGAAGCACTTATTCAAAGAAGCAGGTATATATATACCCTGGTTGTGAATTCTTTCTGTGATTTCAGACAATATTTGGAAAAACTCATTTCCAAAGGCCTAAGGTGCAGGGAGAGGAGAACTACTCTTGCGAGGACACAGTGGTAACACCCATGAGGGTTCCATTTGCATCGACTCTTAACCATAGCTACACCATAACACCAAATTAGGTAGGGACTGTGCTGCTTGTACCTTTGGGCTCAATGGAAAACTGTCCTATGATTCTGTTACTAATCATCTCCTACATTTAGGTGGCACTTTAATTCCCAAGATATTTCACATATTACTTCTGCCATTTTACAATGAGGAAACTGAGGCTCAGAAAGGGCAAATGACTTGCTCTTTGCCTCACAGCTGTGTTGAGGAAGAGGTGGACTAGAACTTCATTAACCCACGCTCCCTTCCCTTCCCTTCCCTTCCCTCCCCTCCCCTCCCTTCCCCTCCCCTCCCCTCCCCTCCCTTCCCCTCCCCTCCCCTCCCTTCCCCTCCCTTCCCCTCCCCTCCCCTCCCTTCCCCTCCCTTCCCTTCCCTTTCTTTCTTTTTTTCTTTCTCTCTCTCTTTCATTTTTGTGAGACAGAGTTTTGCTCTTCTCATCCAGTTTGGAGTGCAATGGCGCAATCTCGGCTCACTGCAACTTCCACCTCCTGGGTTCAAGAGAGTCTCCTGCCTCAGCCTCCTGAGTAGCTGGGACCACAGACGCACACCACCACGCGCAGCTAATTTAGGTATTTTTGGTAGAGACGGGATTTCACTATGTTGGCCAGGCTGGTCTCAAACCCCTTACCTCAGCCGATCCACCTGCCTCGGGCTCCCAATGTGCTGGGATTACAGGCATGAGCCACCATGCCTGGCTGATCCCCCGACTCTTTCTACTGAGTACTATCTTAGCTTTATGGCTGCTCTAGCCCCCATGTCATAGTCATGTTCACTATTAGATGACCCTGCTGGAATAGTTTTGCACAGTCTCCTGCCCAGCAACACCCTGGTTGGTTGCTGCAATGAAGACAATGGCTATGTGCAGAAGAATTTAAAAATACCCATAGAGGATCTCTAACTCTGTGGCACTCTACTGTGTGCATGAGGGGGCTGTTATTGTAGAAAAGGAAGAACCATTTTCCTGGCTGGGATTTTCATACTGGCAAATTGGCTATTCTGATTTAAATTCATAGTGTTACTAATTGGTGTTAGAACTTTTGTTCTGGACTGTGCTTATGCTAAGTAGAGATTTTCCCTCCTCGTTTGATTATGGATTAGTCCACACATTTTTTTTTTTTTTTTTTTTTTTTTTTTGTTGGGTGTCTCGCTGTCTCCCCCGGTCTGGTGCGGTGGGGGGATCTCAGCTCACTGCAAGCTCCGCCTCCCGGGTTTACGCCATTCTCCTGCCTCAGCCTCCCGAGTAGCTGGGACTGCAGGCGCCCGCCACCTCGCCCGGCTAGTTTTTTGTATTTTTTAGTAGAGACGGGGTTTCACGGGGTTAGCCAGGATGGTCTCGATCTCCTGACCTCGTGATCCGCCCGTCTCGGCCTCCCAAAGTGCTGGGATTACAGGCTTGAGCCACCGCGCCCGGCCCACACATTTTTACCTTATGAAAGAAAGAAACAGCTTGTGCCGCCTCAGGAGGAAATATGTCATCTAATAATTAGGCTCTGAGGCACTGGCATCGTTGAACACTGACCCGTGGGCAGGCCGTGGAGAGAATCATGGGAAAAGCTGCATTACTCAGGCCTTTTTCCTCAGATAGATTTAAAAAACAAATGTCTTTAGAGCAAAGCACTGAAGGGCGAGAAGCAGCAAATAAGCAGATTATTAAAGCATTTGTCATGAAGTTACAGGTGGGCTCAGGAAGGGTCCTTGTCCTGTAGGCCGGACTGCCTTGCTGAAAGTATCTTATAAATTATGAGTTGTTCCCCAAAGAAATCACTAGGCAGGAAAAGGGCAAAGTTACTCCCTAGCAACTCTGGTTGCAACAGTTTCCGAACTGTAGTTTCAGAAATCTGTCAAGGCAAGGGTCAGTTACACATAGGAGGCTGAATTTTTGTATTGGAAGACTAGGTGTTTAGGATTACAGCAGTGATCATTCCTGGAGCATGTATATTTACACTTCTGTTTGTAAGATTGAGAAAAAGATAGGTGCTTTTTCTCATCTAAAAAAGTGACAAAGTATGTCCTCTTGCATTTATAGAGTCACTGGTTATCTTTAGTCCCATTAACTTATTCTGTAGTTCAATTCATTTTATTTCTATTCATTTCGTATAGAAATGCACTGAAACTTTGCTTCAATCTTTGTACAGTATTTGGCCAGACTATCTATTTGGCTTTAGTTTTGGCCATAGCCTTCAAAGGCTGAGTAAACAAATGTCCCACTTCTGCGTTATTGATGGTATCTCTGAACCTGAGATGATCAATGACAGCCTGATCGTATTATTTATCATCATGCATAATTGGCATAAAAAATTAGTAAGAGGAACAAAGCATGCCCATCTGAATAATTACATTAAAATACAGGTAAAAACATTCTATATGTAATATGCTTTATATATTGAAATTCTCTGTCCATTTAAAATTTAAAATACATAAAAAAGTATGTTTATTATTGCAAGACTACAATATTGCAATTATTAATGGGGATTATGAATGTAGTTAATTTTATAAACAAAAAAATTAAGAAACTTCAAGTAAATGAGACTACAGGTTGACAGTTAATATTGGTATTGATAGAGAGTACATTAGCTACATAGCTTTCAGGATGATTATATCTTTTTTAAGCCAACAAATGTTTATACACAAATTACTTATACAGAAGAACATTACAATGGAGATTGCATTATATCATAATTACCATCTTTGTAAAACTGTTTGCATTTGAAAAATTAAGCAAAATAAAAGTTTAAGAATAATATTTATTATTTAACTTAATTGTGAATTTTCCAAAAAAGTTATATTTAGAAAATTCTTCACAGAGATATTGTTATTGCTATCATTATTATTTACTATTATGCCAAACTTTAAAAATATGACTGGTAGGTCGGATGTGGTGGCTTGTACCTCTAATCCCAGCACTTTGGGAGGCAGGCAGATCACCTGAGGGCAGGAGTTCGAGACCAGCCTGGCCAACATGGTGAAACCCTGACTCTACTAAAAATACAAAAATTAGTCTGGTGTGGTGGTGCACGCCTGTAGTCCCAGCTACTCAGGAGGCTGAGGCAAGAGAATCACTTGAACCCAGGAGGCAGAGGTTGTGGTGAGCCGAGATCAGGCCACTGCACTCCAGCCTGGGCAATAGAGGAAGACTCTGTCTCAAAAAAAGAAAAAAAAAAAGACTGATAGCACTTTTTAAAAGTCAGGTTTCATGAGGAATAGTTTATATATTGTGAAAGTCACCCTCTATAGGCCTCCAATTTTAAGTTTTGACAAATGTAAACAATTGGTTTCATAATTGATCGTAATCAAATTATAGGATTTTCCTGTATTAACAAAGTACCCCAAACGGTGTGACTTAGACTACAGAAATTTATTTTCTCACAGTTCTGGAGGCTGGAGATTCCAAGATCAAGTTGCAGGCAGGCTCGGTTTCTCCTGTGGCCTCCCTTCTTGACTCTGTCTTCACTTAGTCTTTCCTCTGTGCGTGCACATATATGGTATCTTTCTGTCCAGGTTTCCTCCTCTTATAAGGATACCAGTCAGATTGTGTAAGGGCCTGCCTACAGACCTCATTTTAACTCGATTACCTCTTTAAAGACCCTATCTCCAAATGCAGTCCCATTCTGAACTATTGGGGGTTAGGGCTTCAACACATAAGAGGTGGGGTTGCAGGGGGAACAAAATTGAGCCTATAACAATTTCTATCACCCCCATAAGTCCTCTCATGCCCCTTTGCAGTCCATGCCCTTCTCTGATGTCAGCCTCTGGCAACGCTGACCTCCTTTCTTGTGCCTATAGTTTTGCTTTTTTCCAGACTGTCATGTAAATGAAACCTTACACCCTTCTCCTGAGGGATGCCTGCTTGCTGCATGGAGGTGGTAGTGCTGTCCTGGTACAGGCACCACACTGGTGTAGGACTACTTACATGGAAGTGGCAGGTTTAAACTCCAAAGTTGTCAGTGCCCTCAGAGTCAGTGTGGTTGCTGAGCTGGACACCTACAAACTCTCACCAGGAGCAGCTGTACCAACCAAGCCAAACCCCTGAGTTTGTGCAAAGCATCCCTGCAAGGGAGCAAAAGCAGCAACAATCCATTTGCTGGGTGAGATGGATTCACTGGTACTGATCCAGGCAGGGAAAGCCAAATGGCCGCCCCTTCTACCCTGGGCACCCGATTCCCCAGTGCCTGGAGGCCTGGGTCAGCCCCTTTGGCTGCCCTCTTTCTAGACCATGGATGTCGTCTCCTTTATGCTAGGGCTTTCTTCAGATGGCTTACAAGACAATTGATGAAGTCACCACTTTAATAACATTCATGGTCATTGCCATTTGTATACTACTCATAATATGACAGGCATCAGGTTAAATGTTTTGGGTAAGTTGTAGAGAATCCCCGTAATAACATAGTTAATTATTCTCTTTATTCAGCTAGGCCTTATTAAAAATGAGGTATAAGTGTTTCTACAATTTGGGGATACATAAATGGATGTTTAAAGTGCTTAAGGTATTTGCCAAGCTCCTACATCCTTCTTAAATTTAAACTTATTGGCCGGGCGCGGTGGCTCAAGCCTGTAATCCCAGCACTTTGGGAGGCCGAGACGGGCGGATCACGAGGTCAGGAGATCGAAACCATCCTGGCTAACATGGTGAAACCCCGTCTCTACCAAAAAATACAAGAAAACTAGCCGGGAGAGGTGGCGGGCGCCTGTAGTCCCAGCTACTCAGGAGGCTGAGGCAGGAGAATGGCATAAACCCAGGAGGCGGAGCTTGCAGTGAGCTGAGATCCGGCCACTGCACTCCAGCCTGGGCGACAGAGCGAGACTCCCTCTCAAAAAAAAAAAAAAAAAAAAATTTAAACTTATTTTCTGATACCAACACTCTAGTGTGGTGGTTGGACTTCCTAAATTTTCTCTTGTTTGCTTGGTTTTTTTTTTGAGATGGAATTTTTCTTTCCCATTGCCTAGGATGGAGTGCAGTGGCGCCATCTTGGCTCACTGCAACCTTTGCCTCCTGGGTTCAAGCGATCCTCCCACCTCAGCCTCCATAGTAGCTGAGACTACAGGCACCCACCACCACTACTGGGTAATTTTTTTGTATTTTTATTAGAGACGGGGTTTCACCATGTTGGCCAGGCTGGTCTTGAATTCCTGACCTCAGGTGACCTGCCCGCCTCGGCCTCCCAAAGTGTTGGGATTACAGGCATAAGCCACTGCACCCGGCCTTGTTTGTTTAATGGGGCAACAGGAAAATCCTCATCATGAGCTTTTCCCACCCCTACCCCAAACAGATATCCAGTTGCCCTGTGACTACAGTAAGGAAGAGGTTAGAAGATGAGATGATAATGACAAATAATAACCATAAAATTATTTCCCTTCTCTTTTCTAGAACACATTACAACTAGCAAAATATTTTTAAATTCGTGGCCTCATTTGATCCTCTCAGCATAGCTATTTTTGCTCCTTCTTGTCTAAAGGAAACCCTTTAGTATGGGTTCATAGAAACACAGTCCCGTAGAACTGGAAGATACCAGATAAATTATTTTTTCTTTAAATTCATAATATTACAGAGAGAAATTCTTAGCCTGGAGGCCGTGGAATTAATGAAATTCCTTTTTTACAAATGAGGAAGGTGAGGCCAGGAAAATTTCGATAACTTGATCAGTCACAGAAATGGATTCCTGGTTGCCTGATTCTCAACGTACTGTTCGTCCCATGATTCCACCTGCCTCTCAGACATAGAGTCAGGTTAGTGGCCGGAACAATGGCTCATGCCTGTAATCCCAGCATCTTGGGTAGACCGAGGTGGGCCGGATCACCTGAGGTGGGGAGATCGAGACCAGCCTCACCAACATGAAGAAACCCCGTCTCTACTAAAAATACAAAATCAGCTGGGCATGGTGGCACATGCCTGTAATTCCAGCTATTTGGGGGGCTGAGACAAGAGAATCGCTTGAACCAGGAGGCAGAGGTTGTGGTGAGCCAAGGTCGCACCATTGCACTCCAGCCTGGGCAACGTAAGTGGAAACTCCATCTCAAAAAAAAAAGAGGTTAGATTCCCAGCATTTTTTTTCTGGACTAAGGCACGTTTGACATACGGGATTCATTTTATGTTCCAACTCTAATATGTTTGAAGCACTTACCAAAAGCATTGTGTTGAGCAGAATTTTGAATCCGCATCTGGGCTTAATGGGAACAGTGTTGTACTTTTGTAATCAACAGGGTTGATTACTGACGTCTGCCATGGATTCAGGTTGGGGAGAGTAGCAGCACCCACGTCTACTGCCCTGGGTTAAGGCCCTGCCACTCCAGGAGACTGGTTTTTTTTTTTTGTTTTTTTTTGTTTTGTTTTGTTTTTTAGTAGAAACATCTTTTGGAATACTATATCACCAGTAACAACTTGTGGTAAATAAGTTTTATCTGTTCTTAGTAACTACTGGAGATAGGCAAGTTTTGAAGGGAGACAGAATATACATGGACAATGATATGCTGGACAGACAATATGGTGAACTAATTGTTCATGGGGCAGAGGTAAGTGAGGAGCTGTGGAAATGGTGGGTGAGGGTCTGGGACAGGAGCAGAAAGAATTAGACACGGCATGAGGGCCTTGGATGTCTAAAGCAGAGCTATGGCTAGCACCAACAGGCCAAAAGGATTCTGAAATTGGAGGTAGGAAGGCACTAAAATGACTGACCATACTGGATTTTCTGAGATGCAGGACTTTCAGTTTGAGAACAGATACTGACCTGTGTGAATCAGAAACACTGATCACCCTAAAAGGCACTAACACAATTTTTTCATACTTCATTGTTTGTTGTGTCATGCCGTTGGTCAATGTATTAATAAACTATTGCTTTAATAAAGCTACAAAACAAACAGCCCCCGAAACCCTAGCGGCTTTCAACCACAAACATGTCTCTTGTTGCTCTGCAAGCCTACTCTGGTTTGGCTGATCGAGACTGGGCTCAGCTGGACTCTAGCTTGAGTATTGAATGCAAGTCTCCTCTGCATGCTTCTTCATTCCTCACTCATGTTTTTTCTAGGGCAATTTATTCTTCTAGAAATGGCAAGCACGAGAGGCCAAGGCAAATTGTACAAACACGTTGAAAGCCTTGGCTCACGTCAAATGCACTAACATTCTGTTAGCTTAAGCAAGTCCTGTGCCCAGACCCAGCGTCCGTGGTGTGGAGAAATGTGCTCCACTTACTGTGATGCAGTATTATTGCCAGATTATGTGGTAAAGCACATGGATGTGTATTCCTTCTATATGGTGGGAGTGAAGAATGTGAACAATAATCTGTAGAGTCAGTAAGTAACTTGAGTGTACGGACTCAGCCAGACATCATATCTGTGTTTCTCCAGTGTCTGGCATGGTAGGTGTCCCATAACTATTTGGTGAATGCATGAATGAATGCCTCCAAAATACAATTTCCTGTGATGAAGTGGTACATGTTCCCGGTTTTTAAAAAGGTTATTTGGTCCCTTTGTCATTTGATATTAGGACCTTCTAAAGGACTGCTGAAGATTTGATGTCTTGGCTATCAGGAAAGGTTTCCTTCCTCTGACCGCCTATTACCCCTTATTGTCTGTGAGTTTTGTTTTGTTTTGTTTTGTTTTTTTTAATTTTCTTTTACTTCTCGTCTTCTGGCTAGCCAGCAGCTCTTGGAATCCTGAGGGAGTGTGAGAGATGTCCTTGGCCCTTCTCACACCAGGAGGACAAAGTTCCAGGGACGGGTGGGAATTGCCTTTTATCTCCCTTTTCTCCTCCAACTCCCTTCCTCAGTACCTCACCCAGGGGTTGGCACATGGCTGGCTGGTGTTCCAAAAATATTTCTTGACTTAAAAGCTAAGCATGTGATTTTAAAACTTTGTGTTGCTGTTTCAGAATTAAATGCAGACATTACCACCTCCTCTTCTCCTCGGCCCCCATGGTCTGTGTGTGTGCGCGCGCGCGCGCCTTTGTGTGGGTGCGCGCGCTCCCGTGCGTGCGCGCGCATGTGTGTGGTGGATTTACTGAAATCATTCTAAATGTTTTCCATGATCCTAAGCATTAAGCTCTAATTTTGGATACTTTTGAAATTCTTTTCCTAAGCAATGAAAAGGACAGCTAGCAGGGGGAGAAAGATAGAAAAAGTTAGCCAAGTGTTAGAAGAGCCTGCATGGAAGTTGAACCCTCTCTGGCACACAGAGGAATTCAGAAGCCTCTATTTCCTTTAGCAAGAACTCAGGTGTTCTTTTATACTTGAGTTACAAAGTACACCGGAAAGAGTCAAGGCTCAGAGCATTTAAGGTCAAACTTGGCTTTCAGCTCTGAAGACTTCCAAAAAAGAAAGTCTGAGCTTATTGCACAGCAGAAGCCACAGTCTCTTTTCAAGCTAGGAAATTTATTCAGAGGCTCAAAATAAAGCCACTGGATGGAACCAACTGTCCTCTCTGTCCAGCCACTGCACCCCCCTCTTCACTCCTTTTCACACAAAGTTGAAGGAGACAACTGAACACCAATCCCTCTCCCTAATCAAAATAGACAGATTCCTGAAGAGTTAGCAGGATAATACATTTTATTATGGAGAAATATATTTTCTCACTGACTTCAACAAAACAGAGCAATATACCTTCCAATGAAAAGGTGGCATCTAGGGCCTGGTGCGGTGGCTCACGCCTATAATCCCAACACTTTGGGAGGCTGAGGTGGGTGGATCACAAGGTTAGGAGTTCAAGACCAGCTTGGGCAACATGGTGAAACCCCGTCTCTACTAAAAATACAAAAATTAGCTGGGCATGGTGGTACACACCTGTAATCCCAGCTACTCGGGAGGCTGAGGCAGGAGAATCACCTGAACCTGGGAAGTGGAGGTTGCAGTGAGCCGAGATCGAACCACTGCACTCCAGCCTGGGTGACAAGAACAAGACTCCATCTCGGGAGAAAAAAAAAAAAAAGGTGGCATCTAAATGTTATCATACCACATCATACCACATGACAGAATGAGACAGAGAGGACACACGATGTTAAATTCATTTAACAAGAACTGCTAATTATGGATACTATGGATGCTAATCCACATGTCATTTTGTGAAATATTGCTAACAGGTCAATGTGCAAGGTATTAAAACTGTAAGGATGGAGGGAGTTGGTATGGGGTCAGGTCAGGGACTGGACCGCCTTCAGGGATTGGGATTCAGGTGTTTTAGAGCCGTGATTTCTCCATCCCTATGCCTTCTTCCTCTCCTTTCTATTTTCCAGTGCGACAGCCAGGTATACGGAAAGAAAATCTGAATACTTTTTAGCACTTGTGGTCATGTTCATGTCTTCCAACCCTAAGAAGTAGAACACACTCTCATCATTAATGATAACTCATTATGACAGTGATTTTCACTGCAGTGAGTGTCTTTGGCAGTGTCTGCGTAGTTAGAAAAGCCTTCAGAGTAACATCCCTTCCCCCATCCCACTTGATAATCACCGTTTGTGACATACATAAGTCATTTACTACTTGTTTTTACTGTCTGGGCTCTCTAATTAACTTGGTCAGGCACTCTTCATGCCTCAGTTTCCCCAGTTGTGAAGTGCACATAGTGATGCTTTCTTTACCAGAAAGTCTGAAGTGGCACAGTTCTATCTCCAGACAGCAATTGGAGATGTGTAGGGTGTTATTTGGGTTGTTCCAGTAACTGAGCTTAACCACATATAACACCCCTGGCCACTCCTAGTAATACCCGTCATATTTCTGGTACTATTGGTATTAGTACTGGTATTAGTGGGAGGGGACACGGATGCTAAATGTCCTACAGTGCATGAGATGGTCTCACCCAATGCTAATTTGTCCCACCCAATGCTAATTTGTCCCATCCAAAATGAGAAACACAGCAGAGAGATGTGAGCATTCTGTGAAAAGTCTAAAATGGCAATGAAAGCAAAGGAGTGATGCTTCTGTGCCATTATTTCTGAGAGTACAATGGTGGTTCCTTGAAAAGTTGCTGCTTATATTCACAATTGCAAAAATATGAAACCAGCCCAAACGTCTGCCAATCAACGAGTGGATAAAGAAAATGTGATGGCCAGGTGCGGTGGCTCACGCCTGTAATCTTAGCACTTTGGGAGGCCAAGACGGGCGGATCACGAGGTCAGGAGTTCGAGAACAGCCTGACCAACATGGTGAAACCTCATCTCTACTAAAAGTACAAAAATTAGCCGAGCATGGCAGTGTGTGCCTGTTATCCCAGCTACTGAGGAGGCTGAGGTAGGAGAATCACTTGAATCCACTGCACTGCAGCCTGGGCAACAGAGCGAGACGCCATCTCAAAAAAAAAAAAAAAAAAAGTGACACACACACGCACACACACACACACTACAGAATACTACTCTGCCATAAAAAGGAATGAAAAAGTGGCATTTGCAGCAACCTAGATGGAATTGGAGACCATTATTCTAAGTGAAGTGACTCAGGAATGGAAAACCAAACATTGTACGTTCTCACCCATAAGTGGGAGCTAAGCTATGAGGATGCAGAGGCATAAGAATGATATAATGGACTTTGGGGACGAAGGGGAAGGGGTGGAAAGGGGATGAGGGATAAAAGATTACACAGTGGGTACAGTGTACACTGCCTGGGTGATGAGTGCACAAAAATCTCAGAAATCACCACTAAAGAAATTATTCATGTAACCAAACACCACCTGTTCCCCAAAAACATTTTGAAATAAAAATTAAAAAACAAAAACCAAACTCCTCGGGTTATAGACATGAGCTGTTAAAAAACAACAAAAAACAAACGTTTAATCTGAATCACACGGGAAAGGCAGGAGACACTGTGAACTTCTTTCCCTTACTAAATTCAAATCTCTTACAATTAAGAAAAGAGAAAAATCATAAAATATATGTAAAAAACTTACATTACTTTAAAACAATAAAAATAAATAAATAAAAGTTGCTGCTTATGATAAGACTTGCTTCATCTCCCCTCTTATCTATTTGCAAAAGGGAAACTCTGATTTGCTGCTGATGAGGCTGGTGGGTTCATTTTCTATTCAGGCAAGCCTATTTAAGAAAGTAATGCTAGTAATCACCATGACAGTAACTACTCTTTCATGAGCACTTACTATTCTCTAGGTAGAGAGTCATGAGGTTTTTGTGCTTTGTCTCACTTATTCCTCACCACAAACCTGGGAGCAGATTGTAGGAGAATTCAACACACAGATGAAAAAACCTGGCTGGGCGCAGTCGCTCATGCCTGTAATCCCAGCACTTTGGGAAGCCGAGGCAGGCAGATTACCTGAGGGCGGGAGTTCGAAACCAGCCTGGCCAACATGGTGTAACCTTGTCTCTATTAAAAATACAGAATTAGCTGGGCGTGGTGGCGAGCGCCTGTAATCCCAGCTACTCAGGAGGCTGAGGCAGGAGAACTGCTTGAACTTGGAGAGGTTGCAGTGAGCCGGGATTGCGTGCCACTGCACTCCAGCCTGGGTGACAGAATGAGACTCCGTCTCCAAAAAAAAAAAAAAAAAAAGAAAAAAGAAAAAACCTTGCTAACTTCGTTTTGAACTAAGAACCAGAGCTTGCGGGTGGTGGTGTGGGTAGTCTACTGCTTGGGTAACAGAGGTGCTTCCTGTCTTCTCTTTGCTCTCCCTTGCCCTTCCTCTACTCAAACAACATTAAGCAAATAAACAGAAAAACCAAAGTGTTTCCTCTTTAATAAAGAGATTCAGGACCACCAATTTAGTTTGCACACACAGTGCACTTCCCACCTCCAGAGGTCACCGAACATGAGGACTACCTTGCGATTGGTGCTCCTCGGAGCCGTGCAGTGTGGTAGCTCCAGGAACCCTCCACTGTATCACTTGTCTTAAAATGATAGGGTCCCAACTCTGCCCTAGGATGTACCAAGATGATGCTCTGGAGGCACTTATAGTCCAGCAGGCTGCTTGTAGCTTGGCCCTAGTCTGCCAGGTGGGGTCAAAACAGTAACTAGAACCTTCTCATACTGCAGATAATACACACCTGTGTGTGCTTTCTCCTTTTGGGTGCTTTGGCTCTACAAATTTGTGAGCTTGGGATGTCTATAAGATGAGAGTTATTTAACGTCATAACTGTTTCTTTCTCTTTAAAAAGAGGAACAGCTTTGTATAAAGATCAACTTTAATTATAAGAATATATGATGTCATTATGGTATTGGTTTGCTGAAAGCCTAATAATTGGATTATCATTGTGGGTTGTCATTAAGTAGAACATCACTGTAGATTATAGGAGACATTTAACTTGAGTCACAGAGCATTTTGTGGGTTTGTTTTCTCCCCAGAGAGCCAGGCCACCCTCTGGTGTGAAGTAATTTTTTTTTTTTTCATGGAGTTATGTACAAGGATGTACCATGTCTGCATTTGCCATTTTTATTCCAATGAATTAAAAAAAGCTGCTTTTTAATCTGTTTAATTCATTTTCACAGATCAGTGCATTTGCAAAAGTGGAGAGCAGAGACATGAGGTGAAATGGGGAGCCCTGATAAAAGCAATTGGCAAAGGCACAATTTACAATAAATGAGAATCTTGGAATTCTATTGCCAAATTATGCAAACCTTTCCAGAAAGAGCAAGTCACTGCAGATCACATAACTGGCTCACAATTAGCACTGACAAAGAGCAGAATTGCACCCTGTCCTGTTCCTTTTATTTGTACCCTGTGGGTGTCCATGATGGAGAAGCCTCAGGGAAATTGTGAGGGGATTAGTTCGACTGGAAAGAAGGAGAGACAAGGAGCTGATGTACAGGGAGGAGAGCCTGCATCATTTAAACCCTTTCCAGGGCTCACTCCTGTTGCCTGGAGGCTGAAGTTCTATTGGATCTTTCAAAGCCAGGAGGTGCTATAAAATTACCTCAGTTGGACCCAAATGAATTAAAATGACCAGTTAACTTTCATGACTTTTAACAAAAAAAAGGGGGCTCAAGACGTGGCCCACACAAGTTAAGAATACTCCCTTGAGAAAGGAAGAAAATTTCGGTATATAGCCCCTATATTTTTGCACTTCAGGGTTCAAATAATGATAATACAACCAAATCCTGAATGACTCAAAGATGTTCATATAACCACATAAATGTGTATTTTTGGGAACTGGGCATAACGTTAATATGTGAAATTGTGGCTAATGCAATGTTCCAATTCTGGCCTGGATCTCTGCCTCTGTGTCCCGTTGGGCTTCCGCCTGGCTCCATTCTGCCCCCCTTCATTCCTGGCACAACTCTATTGTTTTCTAGTCCAGAACTTGATGTGGTCCTTGCAAATCAGAGAGCCAGATGGATAGGGAAGGAGGTAATATTGAGCCATCTCATTTGTCCTCACAGCATCCGTTTGAGGTAGGGAAGGACAGGAATTATAAATGACATTATAGATAGACACACTGAAGCTCTGAGAAATCAAGTGCCAAGATGGTGGTGACTGGGGATGAAAGCCCAAGGCTTCTAACAGCCAACCTGAGACTCTCATACTACATGAAGCTGCTAGCATACAACAGGAAAACAGTAAAACTCTGTTAATAGTTTTCTTAAAATAATCAGTAGACCACATCCCAGCTAAACATAATGGGAAAATAGAGAATATTTCTCTTTCTTTGTTGCATTTATCAAGCTAGATTTTCTTTTTTATGTCCCCTGCCTGGTCAAAAGCATCTGGAAAAGCAGCCAAGCCAGTCCCCACTGTTTCCCTTTTGTTCTGACAAAATAGAATTGCAAACTGAGATGATGCATACAACCTCCCGAGAGTGCAACTGTCCATCCCTGAAGCTGCCTCTTAGCGCTGAGCCAGCCCAGTCGGCACCACCGGGTACCAGGCTCTGCCAGGGAAGGGTTTCGATACAAACATCAGGCAACATGGGCTGCCAACCCAGGCTTCATCACTAAGTGCTGTCCACGTGTGCTGTAGAGACTTCTAGGGAGGGGGGTATTTTCTTCTAGAAATTTTTCTGGTAAAAAAAGAGTCAATGCCAGGACTTTAGTATCCTTGTGTAGCTCATGTCTATTTCAATGCTCTTGGATTTCTTCCTCCCAATTGTTATTGTCTCTCCTAGAAGCCTCCTACATTGAACCTTGACGACAGAAAATTGTAATGGAAAGAAAAATCTCTGACCTGAGAGCTCTAAGACCTGGGTTCTTTTTAATGTATTTACGAACACATTCCATTGCTAGGCCATTTACCTGGCAGTATGATCTGTCCTAATTTTGTTGTGGGAAATTTTATTCTTAATTAAAAACATTGGTTCTAACCTCAAGGAACTTCCAGTCTAATTTAAAGAGAAAAGGCATACATAATTGTTCCTTAGTCAGTTAAAAAAAATAATATTTACAAAATGACTGTTGGAGGTCTAAGGGTTGCTTTTGTCTACCAAGTTAATTCAATTTCAGTGATTTATTTATTTACTTTTTACCCCTACTGAGTTGCCTCGTTTTAATCTTTGTGGTACAGCCATTGCAAGCTGTAGACTTTCAGTGCTAAAGGTACTTGGATTTCAGCTCTCTCTTTTTGCAGATAAGGGCACTCAGATCCAGAGACATCAATGCTCTTGCAAGACACATCCTCTTACAAATGTATAAAAAACTCACCTGCATCTAATAAGTCACAGTTACTGACTGAAGGAGGATGCAAAATACTGAATTGCTTTCGGGTAGCCATGTCTACAAAAGAGAAAATACATTATTTTGTTCCTATAAATGTAGTATAATGAATCTCCAGTAGAAAATTAGAAGTTTTAATATATAGTAATAATCTGGAAAAGATAAATTTTGAAGAAATACCACTGTTATGTCTGTGCAGACAGCATAACTGATCACTTTCAATAAACATATGATGAAAGTGCATAAAGTGCCCCCATTCTTCTGTGAAATTACATATGCAAATGCATCTTATACACCAAAAAATAATTGTAGAAACCTTTTAAATCTCATATAACCAAAGTGGTCTTTGCAAACACTCCTTGCCCCTTCAGAAATAATCACTTGTAAACAATACTCAGAATTAACAGGATTTCAAATTTTTTTTCCTCTATTACTGAAAAAAAGCCATTGCAGAGAGGACAAGGAGCTGGTGGGTGGGGAGTGGGGAGTCTCAGAGTTAAGCGCTGCTGCTGCCAGAATTCCACACCCAGTGGCTGGTTAGTGACTCAGTGTTGAGGGTAATTGAGAGAGAGTCTCAGCTGGTGCTTAAAAAAAAAAAAAAAAAAAAAAAAAAAAAACCAGAAAGGAGTGCAAATCTGCTCTCAGCAAGTAACAGCCTCCATTTTAACCTGGACCAACTGGGTGGAACTGCCCTTCCTCCCTAACCTGTACAGCCCTCCGCTGCACTTGACTTTCTGTTTATTCTGAATTTACCAGTAAAAAACAAAGATAGGGGCTGGGAAGCACAATGGGAACTGCCCCAGGCTGCACTCCAGGCCCCGGACCTGAATGGGAACTATGCCGTTAGTCCATAAATTGCTCTCTGAGTTTTCCTTGGCTTGTAAAGTACTTTTTGACTTATATACATTAAAAACAAAAAACAAAAAAACAGCTTGGTGTTGAATTGGGCAGCAGACCTGTCTGCTCAGCTTGATCTAAATTGGCTTTTGGTTGAAACTTCAGGTGGCTTTTCAGTTTGTCTGTGCTCCTCACCCTCCAGGAAGACAACTTAGCCCCTATTTAGCATTTTTTGCTGACAGAGAACCAGCAGGCTTGCTGTTTGAACTTACATTTGAATGTACTATTTGGCCAAAAAAATTTAAAAAAAAAAATCACTCCTTTTACATTTGTTGGATTTGGTTGCTTTATTTTTTGCCCAAATGCTCCTCTGTCATATTGTTTTACATTTCTCTGTAATTCACTCTTGAATTCACTCTTTTGTGGCTCTTTCAGCAGAATTCCCTCTGCATTGCCAGCTTTCATGAACAAATGGGAGACAGTTTGAATTATGAATAGAGTGTTCATACATCACAGTCCAGTGACAGGCAACACCTATAGACTGTCTGCAGCACACAGATACTACCTCCATGGAAGACCGAGTTTAAAAACAAAATTATCCCTTAATCTCTTAAATCAATCAAACCTCCACACTTAGTAGTTAGTGTGTCAATGACAAGCATATGTATCCTCCTAATAAAGTAATAATTAATCATTACAGTGCAGATGCAATATTATATATTAATATCATCAGTTCAAAACTTTACATAGCATATTAACGAGATAAAATAGAAAACTAGTTTTCTTTTCTATAAGTTAATTTCAAACAATAAAATTATTTTTGGGATTCTGTATTTGACTTAATGTAACTAAAAAAAATTTGGGATAACTTAGAAGTTCATAAAAATTGCCCTTTATGAAATTGCTGGAGGAGTTATGGTTGTATATTGATCTAGCTTAGAATTTATGAGGGAAACCAAGTGGAATGAGTGGATGGACAGACACAATTAAAGAATTACTGCTGTTAAAGTAAAATTAGAGCCTGACAATAAAGTGGCCCAAACAGGTTTTATTCAAGAGCTATTGTAATAGGAGAAAAGAGATCTCCGTACAGAACTGGGCTCAATTTAGAATACAGCTAGGACAAGTCGGGATTTATAGCCAAGGAGCAGGGCAGGGGTGGGGGGATGGAAAACACTATCAGGAAACAGCAGCGGTGGGGAGGGTTTTGGTTAAACAGACTTACGAGGATTCTTACTGAAGGCAGGCTAGGGTGATCAGGGTGGGGGATAAGGAATCTGAAAAGATGTTGAGAATGATCAGAGATCACAGGTGGAGAATTCTCTCTAAATTGACCGCGGTAGTTAATATTGAGTGTCAACTTGATTGGATCAAAGGATGCAAAGTATTGTTTCCAGGTGTGTCTATGAAGGTGTTGCCAATCTGGGTGGGCACCATCTAATCAGCTGCCAGTGTGGCTAGAATAAAGTGGAATGAAGAAGAAAATGGAATGGGGAGATTGCTGAGTCTTCCAGCCTTCATCTTTCTCCTGTGCTGGATGCTTCCTGCCCCGGAACATCAGACTCCAAGTTCTTCAGCTTTTGCACTCTTGGACCTACACCAGGTTCGGCAGGGGCTGTGGGGCCTTTGGCCACAGACTGAAGGTTGCACTGTCAGCTTCCCTACTTTTGAGATTTAGGACTCAGACTGAGCCACTGCTGTCTTCCTTGCTCCTCAGCTTGCAGACGGCCTGTTGTGGGACTTTACCTTGTGATCATGTGGGTCCATACTCCTTAATAAACTCCCCTTCATATATACATCTATCCTGTTAGTTCTGTCCCTCTAAAGAACCCTGACTGACACAGTGACTTAGCAGGATTTTTGTTAAATGGCGTGATGCAGGCCCAACTAGGTAGACGCCAAGGTCAGACTTAGAGGAGCCTGACTGAAGTTTAGTGAAGGAGAGAATCTTTACTACTGCAAAGATGGATGATTCTTGTTTTAATTGGGGTAGGCTAGGTATATATTGTAACAAGCTCTGCCACCCCCAAATACCAATGTTTGTTTCTTCTTGCTGGTAGGTGGATGAATGGTGGATGAATGGTTTGAATGACTGTCTCCTCCAAAACTCACATTGAAATTTAATTACCATTGTAACAATATTAAGATGTGGGGCTTTTAAAAGTGATTAGGCCAAGAGGGCCCTGCCATCATAAATGGATTCATGCCATTACTGGGGGAGTGGGTTTACCCCCTCTTGTTCTCTGTTTCTCTCATGCCCTCTCTTTGCCCTTCTGCCATGTGATGATGCAGCAAGAAGGCCCTGGGCAGATGTTGTCATCGTGATACTGGACTTCCCCGCCTCCAGAACTGTAAGCCAATACATTTCTGTTCATTATAAATCATCCAGTCTTAGGTGTCCTGTTACTACAGCACAAAACAAGTTAAGGCGGTAGAAGAGAAAGGAGTTTGTTTTACACAGTTACTCACAGAACCTGGCTGATGTAGCCTTTTCCATCTTATACCTGCAATTTCTGGAATAATCATCCCCCTTTGGTTACCATGGCAGGGAAAGAGACTAGAGAACTGTACCAGGGTTTTTCATTGCTTCAATTCCAGATGTGGCCTTGTAACTTCTTCTCACAGCTCATTGGCCAAGTCAGTTACGTGGTCCCACCTAGTGACATAGGGAGCTGGGAAAAGTGGACATATAGTGGGGTATTTCGTGAGAATTACTATGGGTTCCATGTTTACACTTAGACATATGTACGCAATAAGTGCCTTCTCCAGTAGCAGTCCCCTGTTATTCGACGTTTTGCTTTCCTTGAATTAGTTACCTGTGGTTAACTGAGGTCTGAAATAGGTGAGTACAGTGCAATAAAATATTTTGAGAGAGGGAGACCAAATTTACATAACTTCTATTACAGCATTTTGTTATAGTTGTTCTGTTTTTAGTTATTGTTAATGTCTTATTGGGCCTAATTTATACATTATTTTTTTTTGAGATGGAGTCTTGCTCTGTCACCAAGGCTGGAGTTCAGTGGCACAATCTCGGCTCACTGCAACCTCTGCCTCCTGAGCTCAAGGGATTCTCCTGCCTCAGCCTCCTGAGTAGCTGGCATCACAGGCACCCGTCACAATGTCCAGCTAATGTTTGTATTTTTAGTAGAGACAGGGTTTCGCTATGTTGGTCTTGAACTCCTGATCTCAGGTGATCTCCCTGCCTCGGCCTCCCAAAGTGCTGGAATTACAGGCATGAGCCACTGTACCCAGCCTATAAATTAAATTTTATCATAGGTATGTACAAATAGTCCCCAATTTATGATGGTTTGACTTAAATGGTTTTTCACCTTTAGGACTGTGCAAAAGCAATATGCATTCAGTAGAAAGTGGTCCAATACTATTTTTTTGTATTTTTTTCAGTAGGTTTTTTGGGAACAGGTGGTGTTTGGTTACATGAATAAGTACTTTAGTGGTGATGTCCGAGATTTTGGTGCACCCATCACTCAAGCAGTGTACACTGTACTGAAAATGTAGCCTTTATCCCTTGCCCTTTCCCGTCCTTCTCCACGAGGCCCCAAAGTCCATTGTATTGTTCTTATGCCTTTGTGTCCTCATAGCTTAGCTCCCACTTATGAGTGAAAACATACGATGTTTGGTTTTCCATTACTGAGTTTCTTTACTTAGAATAATGGTCTCCAACTTCATGCAGGTTGCTGTGAATGCCATTATTTAGTTCCTGTTTATGGCTGGGTAGTATTCCATGGTGTATACACACACACACACAGACACATACACACCACATTTTCTTTATCCACTTGTTGATTGATGGGCATTTGGGCTGGTTCCATATTTTTGCAGTTACAAATTGTGCTGCTATAAACGTGTGTGTACAAGTATCTATTTCATATAATGACTTCTTTTCCTCTGGATAGATCCCCAGTAGTGGGCTTGCTGGATCAAATGGTAGATCTAATTTTAGTTGTTTAAGGAATCTCCACACTGTTTTTCATAGTGGTTGTACTAGTTTACATTTTCACCAGCAGTGTAAAACTGTTCTCTTTTCACCACATCTATACCAACATCTATTATTTTTTGATTTATTAATTATGGCCATTCTTGCAAGCATAAGGTAGTATCAAATTGTGTTTTGATTTGCATTTCCCTGGTCATTGGTGGTGAGCATTTTTTCGTACGATCCTCCCTTGTGATACCGGGCAGAGGCGGCGCGCCGTGCACTGTGTTGTCAGACGGTTTTACCAGGTGCAGGCTAGTGTGACTCTTCTGAGCGTGTTTAAGGTAGGCCAGGCTAAGCTATGATATTCCGTAGTTAGGTGCATTAAATACATTTTTCAGTTTAGGATGGGTTTATTGGATTGTAATTCCATTGTAAGTGGTGGAGCAGGTTCAGTTCTCTAGGTAGTTTCAGGCATCCATGGGAGGTCTTGGAAGGCACACCCCCATGGATGGGGGTGGACAACTGCATTTTCTTTTCTTTTTCTTTCTTGTTTTTTTGAGACTGAGTCTCGCTCTGTCGCCCAGGTTGGAGTGCAGTGGTGCAATCTCAGCTCACTGCAAGCTCTGCCTCCCAGGTTCACACCATTCTCCTGCCTCAGCTTCCCAAGTAGCTGGGACTACAGGCACCCGCCACCACTCCCGGCTAATTTTTTGTATTTTTAGTAGAGACGGGGTTTCACCGTGTTAGCCAGATAGCCTCTATCTCCTGACCTTGTGATCCACCCGTCTCGGCCTCCCAAAGTGCTGGGATTACAGGCATGAGACACTGCGCCCGGCCCTGCATTTTCTTTTGGGAGGAAGGGCAAGAGAAAATGTTGCAAATATGGAACACAAGCAGATAAATTCTTAAATTACCCAGGATGTTTCTTGTTATTTCAAGTCAGCACAAATAATAAAACATATTTAAAGCATCAATAAAATAGTGTCGTGTCGAACCTCTGTGCACTCCAGTGGGGATGGCACCAGGTTTAAGAGGCCAAAGAAGAGCCCCAGAAACAGCAAATGAGACATGGGGTTTTACTGGGGGTTGATATCCAGGGGAGAGAGTTCCGTGGCGGTGGGCTGGACAGGAGAGCCACCTTAGGCATGGTCCAGTGGTGGTGGGCTGGACAGGAAAACCGCAACTGCTTGCAAACAGCATGCAGTTTATACAGCATTTTCCCTTAATACCCTTCCTCTGCCAGGTCCCACCTGGCAACCTCCATTTAACAGCCTCAATGCCCTGTGTGGCCCATGTTCCACAGGATGAGCTGAGGGCTCGGATGTTCCTCATATACAGGAACAAATTTCTGGATTAGCCACTCCCAACTCCCTCGCTTGGAAGAGACATTCGGGCGCATCTGCCATGCAGGGTCATTCTAAGGGTACTTGCTTAAGTTACTGCTCTCAGGTGCATTTAACCTACAAATAGTTACATGAATTTTTCTCACCCCAGATACAAACATTCTCAAGTGATGGATATTTAGATCTATTTTCAGGAGTTACATGTCCTTTGGCCTTAATGAAAAGGAGACATTTTGGAAAATGTTTTGAAGGGTGAAAGCTTATGACTATTTTTGTAGTATCTCCTTTTGGAGAAGTGATATTGGGAACTGCTGTATTAGCCTAGCAGTAGTGGTTCTTTTGGCCAGATCAATATATATTAAAAGAAAAAAACGGAAAATAAAAGGACTGTATTTAGGTGGATTGTGCTCTCTGCAGTGTGGCACTGTCTATGCCCAGTTCATTTCCTTTTTTTTTTTTTTTTTTTTTTTGAGATGGGGTCTTACTCTGTCACCCAGGCTGGAGAGCAGTAGCATGATCACGACTCACTACAGCCTCCACTTCCTGGGTTCCAGCGATTCTCCTGCCTCAGCCTCCTGAGTAGCTGGGATTACAGGTGCTCCTCACCATGTCCGGCTGATTTTTGTATTTTTAGTAAAGATGGGGTTTCACCATGTTG
The DNA here is from genome assembly GCF_008728515.1 of Papio anubis. Lineage (NCBI taxonomy): Eukaryota > Metazoa > Chordata > Mammalia > Primates > Cercopithecidae > Papio > Papio anubis. Next base: position 113,340,795 of record NC_044977.1, on the reverse strand, counting down.
GCCAGGCTGGTCTGGAGCTCCTGACCTCAGGTGATCAGCCCGCCTTGGCCTCCCAAAGTGCTAGGATTACAAGCGTGAGCCACCGTGCCTGGCCTCATTTCCTAATTTTATGTTAACTGTTCAGGCTCCTGAATTTGTTATCCCTGTAGAAAATGGGTGAAGCAAGCCCCTCTGTTGGGCTTTTTCTCTAGCACTCATTGGAAGTATGTAAAAGAAACTGATTGCCTTTTACAACCGTTCTCTCCACAAACAATAGGGAGATTTACTAGTTATTTCAGAGGAAGTAGAGAATAAAGTGGACATGCGGCATAAACTATGCTAACTCTGGCAATAGCGGACATTTAAGAAGTCAAAAAAGCCTCTATTATGGCTAAAATTACAATTACGTAAATAGGGGGTTTCACTATATTAGTTTTGTTAATCTCTTATCCCCAAAGGAATAAATAGTTTTAGTATATGGTGAACAACACAGAGTCATTAAGTCCATAAAAGCACTAGTTAGTGGGAGAAATAGAAAAGTCTAATTTAATTTAAAATTGATGCATCATGGAGAATGTCTGGCTTTTCAATATCAGCACTTCAGAGCCATAAATGTGGAACAGATACAATTTCCTCAGTGCATGGGAAGCGGTGAGGCCACTCACGTGATGTGCCCTGGAAGAGCTGCAGGGCAGGTGTTGATATTACGGTGGGTCTGAGGCCAGACCATTTTCTCTTTAACCTAAATACATGATTGGGAACAGAAAATGTTTGATATCCACATGTCAAGTCGGTTAGAATTAACTAGTTTGCTGAACAGCTGAACCAAATTTGACAAACTCAAGCTCGTTTGGGGTCCTAGCTTCCTTCCCGGCATGCTGATTTTCAAGCTGGTGCCCATTATGCTGCTCATATTAAAATGCTATGAAAGCAAAGCATTTTGTGTTGAGTGGTTGAGCAAACTCTATTATACAGTAATTATACTATCAGTATAGAATCTAATTTTATGTGGAGGAGGGGGTTTTAACCAAATGAAAGAGGAAAACTCACGAACAGTATTTTTTCATTATCACTATGGGATGGTAAAATTGCAGAACTAGGCTAACTTGGGAGGCTATTTTTAAGCCTATTTCTACTAATTAAAATTAACTCTGCTTTTGCTGGATTTTATCAAAACTTAGCCACTATAACAATGAATGTAAATTCTAAGGACTTCCCTCTATTAGATGCTTATTGAGCATGCAAGAATTTCTCTGTCAATGACCAATCATAGGCACACTTGCTCTATTATTCATGCTATTTTAAGCATCATTGAGACACTAGGTAACAAACAAGTGGACCTCAGGTTACATATGAGTAGAACCACTTCAGAAATAATTCTTGCTGACAGTGGGGATGTAGAAGATGGGGGCGGGGGCGGTGGCGGGAAGACCTAGTTAGCTGTAGTACCAACTGAGATACTGAAGTTACTTATGATCAAGTAATAAGGTTGGTTATGTCACTTGTAGAATTTAATTAAATAATTATTACTAAATACCTACCACGTGCAGAACATTATGTGGGGATTGTTACTATTCAAAGGTGAGTAAACGAAGGGTTTGTGCCCAGGGAATGTATAATCTTCTGTAAATCAATTGCAGTTGTTTATTGATTGCTACATAAATATTGAGTATTAAGTTAATTACAAAGGAAGGGGTTATCTGGTGTGTGGATTTACTAGGCTTTTTGTTGCTGCTTTTCCTCCGATGACTTTGCAGCTGTCTCCCACCTCCTTAGCTAGAAAGATGAAAAAATGAATGGAAACAAAACACAAACCCTAATTTACTGCTTGTTAGCAAACCTGGAAAACTGGGTAGTTTAAAGCAAGAAAATGTGCCAGTTAGAACAGGAGTTATGGATTGAATGATTTTTGTTTGTTGTCTGATGCTTGTTGACAGATAAATAATATATATGTATTCATTTGTTATACATACAATATATGTGCAAAGATATTTATATATACAAATAAATGAATATTAATGTAGTACATATCCCACACCACTTAGGGGGGGTATGTGTGTGTATGCATGCATAATATCTATGATCTGTTACCACTAAAGTGAGAGAAAAAGCAAATTCAGTCATCAGGCTCCAGCCTGTCTTTCCACAGTAAAAGATGATTCTTTGTTCGAGGCTGTACACTTGGGTGCAGGGTGAGCACCACCAGTCTGTGATCCTTCTGTGGAATGTGTGGCTTGCACAATAAAACATGCTTGTGGGAAGCAGATTTCTATTTATTTAACGAGATTTAATGCATTAATATACCCAGAAAACCGTAATGAAAGAAGAAATAAAGTCCTCACAGTAAAATAACATCGAAAATTGGGTGAACTCATAGCTGCCTTGTCTGTCTCTGACATACCTCATTGGTAGAGAGTCTTCTGCCAAGAAATATGCCATTTTTACTGGCATCGTTTACTCTAGGTTCTACCTTTCTTTTTCAAATTTGAGAAGAGACACTCTACTTCCAGGAGGAATTCTCAGTTGGCCGAAATCTCAGGAGAGAAGGTGTTACCCCCAGAGAAGGGCCCCCATCCCCACTGCTTTCCTTTCAGTCTGGCCAAACCCCTCAGAGGAAAGTAGGCAAGTCTTTCAGTCCGCTGCTCTCCCCTTCCAAATCTCATCCTCTTCTTTTAATCTAGTAGTTTTCAATCTTTCAGGCGATGAATGATAGTACTATTCAACCTACAAACGTTCATAGACTCCCACATGATATAGCTGGTTTCAGGTTGTTTGGTTTTTTTTTTGAGAGGGAGTCTCGCGCTGTCGCCCAGGCTGGAGTGCAGTGGCGCGATCTCGGCTCACTGCAAGCTCCGCCTCCCGGGTTCACGCCATTCTCCTGCCTCAGCCTCCTGAGTAGCTGGGACTACAGGCGCCCACCACCGCGCCCGGCTAATTTTTTGTATTTTTAGTAGAGACGGGGTTTCACTGTGGTCTCGATCTCCTGACCTTGTGATCCGCCCACCTCGGCCTCCCAAAGTGCTGGGATTACAGGCGTGAGCCACCGCGCCCGGCAAACTTCTGTATTTTTAGTAGAGATGGGATTTCACCATGTGGCCCAGCTGGTCTCAAACTCCGGGCCTCAAGTGATCCATCCACCTTGGCCTCCCAAAGTGCTGGGATTACAGGCGTGAGCCACCATGCCCGGCCAGTTTCAGGTTTTCATCACTCTTTTGAGTCATGATTCCAGAGAAAGAGTTTTTCCCGCAAATACAGGTTAGGAAAGTCATGGAGAATTTTCTTATTGACCTGAACTACATATCTACATCTTACTGGCTTAGGTCATATATCCAGCCCTTCCTCAGTGAGTCCAGCCCTCTGGGCAGGATTAGCCCCATTTAAACCACATGGAACGGGTCCCTCACAGAAAAGAGCGGTTTTGTGGCCAGAATAAAGGAGACAGGATGATGAGCTGGCAAAAATAGTGAACGTTTCCCCACATTTAGAAAAGTGCTTTGAAAAATCGTGTAACAATATATAAATGTATAACATTGATCGCCTTTTCTCATTCTGCTATAGACTTCAAGCGTTGATTTTAAAAGTAGAGCAATTATGTTAACAAATATAGCAAATACGTAGGCAGTGTGCCCTACTTCACCAGTTTTTAGTGCATGTAGAGTAAAATCTCCCAGCTGTCCATTCAGTAGCTCAAATGCCCACCTGCTTTTATTAACAGAGATTCTAATATGTCTCTCTTGGACCTCCTGTCAACCCTGATTTGTCCAAAATGTTCCAAAATCTACTCAGATTAAAGAGTGCCAATCCCTGATGCTCTTAGGGATTCTTTCTTGCTGTTGCTTTCACTGCCAGGTAGTGCCCCTGTCGAAAGCTGTTCTTGTACTGTCAGAATGATGGACCCACTGCTTCAGACCCCCTGAAGACCCCGGAAGACCCGCGCCGTGTCTTGGGCTCCAGGGCTCCAGCTCACATACACAGAACACTATTTACCAACAGTCAAGCCGAGGCGGGGTGATTTCCAACTTCGGCTTAACACTGTGTGGGAACTGGCCATTTCTAAGTCTTTGGGCCAGTAGATGAGGCTGCAGGACCACATGAACCTGTTCCTGGTGAGTTTTCCTCTAGGATTCTTGAGGTCTTACCTTGACACTAGACCTACATCATGGTCCCCAGTTCTTGCCCAGTTGTGTCTATACCTTTGAAAAAGGTAAAACCTTGGTAAAACCAGAGGCCATCTCACAGAAGGTCTCGGGGCTCCTGGGCTCCTGGTTTATCAAGCAAATGGGTTTATCTTCTTATATACTAAAGGGAAGGACTACTTTTCCTAAGTCTCTGGAAGGATGAGGTTTTTAAATGCACCTTTCCCCGGGGCAAGGGGGGCTTTTTAACTTTAATTTTTACTAAACAGCCAAACTACTCTTTCAAGAACAACAAGAATAACAAAATGTTCCCCAAGGAGACCTTCTCTTTCCAGATGGTAAAAGGCTGGCATAATTATTTTAAAATTCTCCCTCCCTGGGCATCCTGTTAACACAAATGTAAACCTGGATTTCTGCCTCAGGCTTGCCCCTCCTGATGTTAATAAATGACAGTGTTAATAAATGACATCACTCTCTACCCTGGTGACCAAGGCAGAAACCTGGAGTCAGGTTTGACTCTTCTTTTATACTTGTCTAGCACATCCAATCTTTTAGCAAGTCTTGTCATTTCTACCTCCTCAATATCAACCGGTTCTGTCCACTGCCTTCCACCCTCATTCCCACTAAGTTCCCTAACATCTCCTCTGAATTTTATGGTAAATCCTTCTGATTTGGTGTTCACACTACAGTCTGGATATTTACTAAACTGCAAATGTGGTCGTGTGACTTGTCTACATACAACTTACCAGTGACTTCTCATTGTTTTTAGGCAGAAATCCAGAAGCAGTCCAGCATCTTCCTCACTTCTCCAGGATTATCTCCCACTGTTTCCTATTTCACAATTTTATTCCACCCATACCAGAGTCCTCACGCTCACATGGGGCTCCAGGTTCTCTCTGACTTCCGGAGCCAGCACTCATTCAGATTCTGTGCTCTGGAAACATCCCCTCCCTCTCTCACTCTCCTCCCGCCATGTTGTGTGTACTCCTACTTAAACTCAGATTGCTGACGTCCCTGGCCTGGTTTCCATGCCCTGCTGTGCATTCTGTACGGCAGGGGTCCCCAGCCCCAGGCCACACAGCAGGTGAGCAGCAGGTGAGCAGCAGGTGAGCAAGTGAAGCTGAGCTCTGCTTCCTGTCAGATCAGCTGCACATTCAATTCTCATTGGAGCATGAACCCTATTGTGAACTGCGCATGTGCACTCCTTATGAGAATCTAACGCCTGATGATCTGAGTTGGAACAGTTTCATCCTGCAACCATCACCCCACCCCACCCTGTCTATGGAAAAACTGTCTTCCATGAAACTGGTCCCTGGTGCCAGAAAGGTTGGGGACTGCTGCTCTACATCCTCTGCAACACTGCCTTTAAATAGCATTTCCTACCAATGGAAGTTAGGAAGTCAATACTGAGCCTCATGATGGCACCAACCATATCTGCACAAGCACTATCATGTTCCCAGAGGTTAGAACAGCATCTTGTATAGGGTGGACAACTAATACCTATTTATTTAAATAGAAAACACATTAATAAACCTTACAAGGCAGCAAAGGCTTGGGGAGAGGATTTTCAATGGCAGTTAGGAGCTGTGGATTTTTTCATCTTTTCTTACTCCTCGAATGATTTTTATGTAAGACTCTGCATTACTTTTTCATGGGAGATGAATGGTCATGCCCTAACGGGACAGAGTCTGGTCCTTAGTCAGGGGCTCCTGGCAGAGCTGGTCTTCTGGAGGAAGCACTCATCAGCTCCTTTTAATTAACTGTCATATTTTCTACCTGCGACCCTAACTACTTTAAGAAAAAATGTGAATGCCACACAGGCACCTCAGAATATGAAAATAAATGCATTTGAAGGCCCTTGAGTGAGATGACTGATTAGGCTAACTCTGAATTTCCAGTCCACTTGAAGTGAAATAATGGTCCCAGAGGTAAAATTATACAACAGGAATAATGTCACAAGCTGATAACACCAACTGTCTGACCCAAGGATGGTTTCTTTTCCCTCTGAAAATCATATTTCCACCAATAATGTTCGGAAAGCTGCTTATCTGGGCTGGAGTTCATGTGATGAGGTTAGACATGAGGTATGCTACAGTGGCTGTTTGTACTGATTTTCTCCTCTTAAAGCACACATTTAGAAAATTATCCAGTTCCTGTAAAGCAAAATAAACATCTTTTCTTATAGCGTATTTTTTTTAAATGGCAAATCATAAACTACTGAAATTCAATAGATCATTAAATGTCACCACTTGCAAACCCAGCTCTGACTAATTCCTTAGGCCTGGCATGATCAGACACACTAAGACTTTAGTCACCCTTACCAACCATCTAAATACTGCACACCATGGCAGCCTGCTGAACATGAGCCCCTGGATGAGGGCGATAGGGTTTTCTTTTGTCTGTAATTGCATTGTGTATGTATTTATTTTCTGGAGTGGAGGAAGGGGAACCCAATAAATGGTTTCTCTGCAGCTCATGTGGTGAAATGTGTCCATTTGCAGAGAGGTGCTTCTTGTGAGAAATGGCCAGATGGGGCCTCGTACACAGAGACTGGTGGATGCTTTTCCCTGTGGTCTTAATGATTCTTACCTGAGAGAAATAATAGAAGATTGACAGAACTAAAAGTATCATTAATAGGCTAGTCTCATTTTGAAAGACTAAATATGAGGATAAATACTTTTTCCTTTTTTGGGGGTGTGATTTTAAAGTTTCTGTTACTTGAATTAGAAAACTAATCCCCTCTTATTTTAACAATTCAGATGATACAGATACATATAAGAAAATTAAAGGTTTTCTCCAGTTGCCTCTTCTCCCACCCATATTCCTCCATTACTTTCCTTATTTCTTTGTGATTATATAAACATATAGGCACATGCATGGGCACTTTGTTTCTATTCTATGTAATAACAATAAACATGCTGTCTCATAACTTGTGTTTTTGTTGTTGTTGTTTTTTTTTTTTTTTTGAGATACAGTCTTGCTCTGTTGCCCAGGCTAAAGGCTCAAGTGTAGAGGTGTGATCTCAGCTCACTGCAAACTCCACCTCCCAGGTTCAAGCAATTCTCCTGCCTCAGCCTCCCAAGTAGCTGGGATTACAGGCACTTGCCACCACCCCCGGTTAATTTTTGTATTTTAGAAGAGATGGGATTTCGCCACGTTGGCTAGGCTGGTCTCAAACTCCTGACCTCAGGTGATACACCCCCCTCGGCCACCCAAAGTGCTGGGATTACAGGTGTGAGCCACTGCGCCTGGCCTTGTTTTTATTTTTTATTTTTTTAGCTCAATGTGTCAAGGATATCTCCAGTCATCCTGTCTTCTGAACTCTTTGGGGCTTCAGTTCTGTGCCATGAACATGACATGGCACCTGTGTACCCTGTTATGTCCTTGTGATTGCTCCTGTTTCATGTATTCCTGTCTTATCTCTTTGACTAGGTTTAAAGAAAAAGACAGTATTATTTGCTCCAGTTCCCCAGTGCTCAGAGTCCCCCCAGACTCACTAACTGACCCTTTTGAGTTGTTTCTAATCAACTCTTTGGGCTGAATTTCAGTTTAATTTAAGCGAGTCCTTTTTGTAAGCACATGCTTTGAAGCCATGTAGTTTGTACTCCTTGGCCACTACCCAATTACCACACCTAATGTGCGCAGTTAACTATGCAACCGAAGTGAAGCAGTTGTGCAATTACCCAGATAATTCAGGGAAAGAAGGGTGTGCTGCCCTAATGACTCAGGTAATACTTGTTACAGAAATCTGGTATAGGAAGGAACATTCCTTTCTTTTATTAAATGTTTTATAGATATGTGGGAGAATCTTCTTGGAGTAGACTTCCTGGGTGGGCTCTTGCCCACCTGGTGAAAGTTCCCCAGGTAATTGTGAAAGTCACCTTCCCTATTGAAAGATTATTGTTACAGGGAATTATTACGTAACTAGGCACTGAGATAGAAGTTAGAAAGTCAATGCTGAGTGAAAATACATAAGGTTCCTGCCCTCATAAGGGTTATGGTCTGTATTAGACTCCTAGGGCCTCTGTAACAACGTATTACAAACTGGGTGGCTAAAAACAAAGGAAATGTATTCTCACAGTTCTGGAGGCTAGAGGTCTGAAATCAAGGTGCTTGCAGAGTCATGTTCTCTCTGCAGACTCTAGAGGAGGACTCTTCCCTGCCTTTTCCAGCGTCCGGCAGCCCCAGGTGTTTCCTGCCTTGTGGCAGCATAAGTCTGGTCCCTGCCTCCATCTGCACATGGCCGTCTTCCCTCAGTGTCTGTCTTGGTGTCTTCACAGGTGTTCTCCCCTCTCCCTGTGGGTCAGTGTTTGTGTCCAGATTTCCCTCCTCTTATAAGGACATCAGTCATATGAACTCAGCTGACCCTAATGACCTCATCATAACTTGCTGAAGTCTTTGCAGAAGTGAACACCCAAGTACCAATAAGGACATACGTACAGGCATTTGGGCTTAGGACTTCAACATTATCTTGTTTGCGGGGACACAATGCAACCCATAACAGAGTCTACGTTTTCACCCTAATGGACCAGATAGACATTTAGTCAAATCATCTAATACAAACTTACAAACTTACAAAGTTTCTAACAGATCCAAACTTACAAAAGGAAAAGGTCTATAGAGGAGAGAGACGGGGTGCCCCAACAACTCACATAATGGGCATTAGACCTGGCCAGGATTCTGGGGAAGTAATGCTTGGCTGAGTAAGCATTAATTAGGTGCAGATGGGAGGGAAGAGCAGGTTCAGGCAGAGTAATCAACATATGCAAATGCCCCTAGGGAGAGGAAGGATGCAATTACCAAATACTTGTGTAGTGGAGTGGAGGGAGCAAAGGCATGTGATTAGGATGGCTAATGTTTGTGAGACTCGCCATCACACCATGCAGGACCTGGAAATGGATGCTGGGCATTTGTTTTCTTCCCCTAAGAAAAGCAGGATGCATTGAAGGGTTTAAGCAGAGGACAGCTTATGATTTTCATGTCACATCAATCACTCTAGCTGGAGAGTGGAAGACAGATGGGAGCAATGCAGACTGGATGAGCCTAGGCCAGTTAGGAACCCCTGGCAGGTATGAGATGATGATGCCTAGACTGGGATGGTAGAGCCAAAGAAGGAAAGTTTCAAAAATTATCTGGAGGATAAAACAAAATAGAAACTAGGAGTTGATTACATAAAGTGAGGACCTTGCTAAGGATGGCATGGAGAGTCCTGGCCTGGGAAGGCTGGTGATGATTTCATGGAGACAGCCCTGAAGACCACCTGTTTTGGGGAAGGAAGATGGTAAGAGCAGTTCCATTTGAATTGACATTAAGACATCCAAGAGGAGACATTAAGCAGGCATTAGATATACAGGGCCCTGTTGGAGGAAACTAACACTTTGTTTAGTAACTGAAATTTAGTGCTAACCTAAACAAAGAGGTTGGGTAAGATCCTGGGCCTTAGAGATTTCAAACAGGTTTCGAAACCTAAGGCAGATTATCATCTACTAGCCATGTGTATTAGTCCATTTTCTGTTGCTATAACTGAATACCTGAGACTAGGGAATTTACAAAAGGAGAAATTTATTGCTTACAGTTCTTGAAGGTGAGAAGTGTAAGGTCAAGGGGCTGCATCTTGTGAGGACCTTCTTGCTGGTGACAGCTCTGCAGAGTTCTGAGACAGTACAAGGAATCACATGGTTACAAGGCTCATGAAAAATAGCCAAACTGGCTTTTGTAACAGACCCACTCTTGTGATGACTAACCCAATCCCTCTATAACCCTGTAATCCATTAATCCATGAGTCCATTAATCCACGAAGAATTAATCCCCTCATGAGGTGGAGCCCTTATGACCCAATTACCTCCCCAAAGTCCTACCTCTCAACACTGCTACACTAGGTACCAAGTTTCCAACTCTTGAACTTATAGAGGACACATTCAAACTATAGCACCATGTTAACTATAATTTTGGTAACTACCATCATCAGACAATGACTGGGGGAAGCCTGCTAATTGGTACAAAGGCCTAGTGAATGGATTCTTTCAGACAAAGCTGAGGAGACAAAAATGGCACATAATTCAGCAAATTTTAATTTTTGTATAAAACATTTCACTAAAATAACAGGTGAGTAATTCATGATCTCTAATTGCTGTTTTGTTTTGCATCAGAGAAGATTTATATAAACACTTTTTGAAAAGGCTGGTGAAGTACCACTTCTTGTAACCTTACAAGCATTCTTTCAACCTAATCCAACTTAACTTCCCTTTCTGTTCTCTTGAAAGCATCTACTTTCTCTTACATCTTAAGTTTCTCTGCATTTTCCCTTAGCTTTCCTGGGAGTCACTTGTAATTTGAGTATTAAAAATGTTTTAGCTCTTCCTCTTGCTGCTTGAATTCATCCAGGCTTGTCAGCTGAATGGCTTTCCTAGCTCAGCTTTCATGCTTGCATCTCGCTAATTTGCCACCCCTCTCCTGAAGGAGAGAGAGCTCCTTGCTTTTCCTTGGGGCTGATCTCATCCTGCTCTGGGAAGCTCTGAACTGCCTCTCACTCCAAATGTCTCTCTCTGACATCCCACCTTGCTTTGATTATTCAGACTTTTTCGAAGACTGAAAAAGAAATGTGGATGGTGTACCCCTTTCTCTCAAATCTGGCTCTTATCCTGAGACAATTTCTTTCCAACTGGGGGAAAAGCTACCCCAGCAACTAAGCAACCAACTAACTCAATTAATGTTTCCACTCGTCCTTTATCAATACCTTATTAACATCCAATTGCTTCTTTGCTATGCTCAAAAAGCTGAAGCAGATCAAGGACTGCAGAGGGGTGTGGTGTGGAATGTCCTGAAGGGGCCAAAATGTACAGATGAAGACCAAGAACCTGATGAGATTTCCTCATAGTTTAAGTCTCCTGTACGCATCGTAGATGCAGCCCCTGGAAGGGATAGGGACAAAACTCGGAGGTAACAAAGATAAAGTTTCTGGCACTTAGCAGAATGAGGGCTTGGGAGCACAAATAGGTAGATTAAAGGAAAAATAAAACAATTCTTTTTTGTATTTTGAATTTACGGACCGAAATTTATAATGCAGTTGTCAAAAGTAGTGGAGGACAATAAAATGACCCCTAGTAAATTCATAGACTGTTTTTACTGTGAAGGTCACAGGGTGGAAAGTGGTTTGCTCCTAAAGAAATGAAAGGGGAAATAAATAGGATACTAGCCTTTCTCTTTTTACTATTTCTGCAAGCTGAGAAATATTCTAACCTCAATATTGGTTTAGAAGCCCAGATATTTTCCTCAGCTTCTCCAATTGTAGAAACAAGTTGCTCAGTTGGAAATTCTCAATGCTTTATACATTTACTTCTTCACACTCATTCTCACCTGCCCTGGACAATGCCTCCATTCTACACAGAGCCACATATTTCTTTTTCTTCCCTCCCTTCCTTCCTTCCTTCCCTCCCTCCCTCCCTCCCTCCCTCCCTCCCTCCCTTCCTTCCTTCCTTCCTTCCTTCCTTTCTTTCCTTCCTTTCCTTCCTTTCCTTCCTTTCCTTCCTTCTTTCTTTCTTTCTTTTTTTTTTTTTTGAGATGAAGTTTCGCTCTTGTCGCCCAGGCTGGAGTGCAATGGCGCAACCTCAGCTCACCGCAACCTCTGCCTCCTGGGTTCAAGCGATTCTCCCACCTCGGCCTCCTGAGTAGCTGGGATTATATAGGCATGCGCCACCTCGCCTGGCTTATTTTGTATTTTTAGTAGAGATGGGGTTTCTCCATGTTGGTCAGGCTGGTTTCAAGCTCTCCAGCTCAGGTCATCTGCCTGCCTCTGCCTCCCAAAGTGCTGGGCTTACAGGCGTGAGCCACCGCACCTGGCTGAGCCACATATTTCTTATCTGCATCATTCTTTCTGGAAATAAATGGGGGTAAGAATAAATGCATGTATTCTAGTCTGACAAATTAATCATTTAGGTAAAACAAGTGAATTAATGCACAAATGAAAGAATAATCTTAGTGAACCTCACTGGGTGCTTATCACCTGATGTGCACTGAGTACTTGGATTATCTCACCAAGAATGCCCCATGAACTAGATGCTATTGTTCTTATTTTACACTTGAGGGAATTGAGTCTTGTAAAATCTATGTATCTTGGTTAAGACCACACATTGAGCCACCAAAGATCTGGGATTTGGATCCAGGTCAGCTTAATGTCAAAGACATTTACTCAGTTACTAACTATGCTGTCTGCATGAGCAGGGAAGAAAAATGATTTTCCTACTTAGGCGCATGTCTTCTTCAAATGCTGGTCCAGGGATGCTCTGACCTTGACAAGTTATCAAATAAAGCTTATGCCTCCAGAGGTGCAAGTTAAGTGTCTATACAAGGGGCTAATTGTACATGAAATCCTAAGTGGTGAGATTCATCTCTCTCTGCCCATTGTTTAACATAACTGTGTATACAGTCTATTTGTTTATGAGCAGCTAACCCTGGGACTCAGGGCTGCCAGATTGAGCAAATAAAATTAAAAGATGCCTAGTTAAATTTAAATTTCAGGTAAATAACAAATCATTTTCAGTATAAGGATGCCCTATGCAATATTTGGGGCATACTTATACTAAATTTTTTTATTGTTTATTTGAAATTCAAATTTAACTGAGCATCCTGCATTTTATGTGGCAACCCATCTGGGACTGTTCTGTTACTGTAAAGCACATGCTTATATTCTTTGCTCTTCTGCCTAACACTGAGGTCTGCCATGGCTAAGAATGCAAAGAAACCCCCTCCCGCCACACACACACACATAGTTGCAAAGAACCACACACATCACACACACACACACACACACACACACACACTCACGGTAGCTATGTAAATAAATACCAACTAGCATAGCCCAAGCAGACATCCCCATGTGGGTGTGTTGCCCTGGGCTGGTCTTTCCCAGCAACTCCTCTCTCCCACTCAGTGCTTGCTGACTGAGGAGCCGCTCATAGCTTGGCTCTCCTTCTCCTCCCTATCGTCACTATTTCCCTCCCTGATAGCAAACACTCCAGTCACTGCCTTTCACAATCAGTACCTGGTGCAGATGATCCTAGGTTCAGAATGTTAGAGCTAGAAAGACTCAAAGAGGACTTTTTACAAGTGAGGAAGCCGAAAACACATCATAAAGATCACTTGTTCAAAGTCACACAGCTAGGCAGGGGCGGAGCTGGTGCCGGAATTAACATTTAGCAAGGACTTTTTCTGACTTGGGTGGCTCTGCCTTACCACAATGTGGGGTCAATGTTCCATCCCCCTGTTCACTGCCATAATGTGGGGCACTTTGCCTCTTCCTTGATGGTGGTGATGATGATGGTGATGATCGTAACAATGGCTGATTTCTTTGGTTCTGGACACTTTACATGTAGCGTATCATTTAATCATCACAATACCAACAAGGTATCTCTTACTTACTGCTAAAGTTGATCCACCAGCTTTTCATGCTGCTAACTCTAATTTTTACTCTCCCCAGGAACAACAGGGACCCATGACAATAATTTGCAAAGAGAGAGTTTGGGAAGTACATATTTGTGCTTATTAAACTCAATAACTCTTTCTCTTTTTGCTTCTTGTTTCCAAGGGGTGGGTAGATGCTGCAACTGGGGAGACAACTTAGGTAGCTCTAATACCGTTCCAGTATATATAGCCTTCCAAGGTCTTCTTAAATTTCCTCCTTTTTTCCCCTGCTAATTCCAGCGTGCTTTGCAACACACACTTATTTTATTGCTTTGAGGAGGAACAGAATTTTGGGTGTGTGTTTCCTTTAAGGAAGAATGAAGCAAGAGTATAATGCAAAAGCTCATAGAAATCTTTACTTCTGTCCATTTGGACATAGTTGTATTTGATAGAAATAATTGGGGAAGAGCTTGTATTCTTTGGAACTATGGATATATAATAATTACTTCATTTATTGAGCATTAATTATGTGCTAGACAGCAAATAAGGTATTATATGTTACCTACTGTATTTTTGGTTCTCCCAGTAACCAGGCGGGGTAGGCATTACTATCCCAATTTCACAAGAGAGGAAAAATGAGTCTCTGAGGGGCTTAAGGAATTTCCTCAAGGTTACATAGTCAGAAAGTAGAAAAGTTGAATATGGAACTCAGGACAGTCCAATTTGAATGTCAATGTTCCTTATTAGTGTAACACTTATTAATGTTAGAAATTATGCAGTTGTATTTTTGACAACCACTTTATACTGTTTCTTCCTAAAGTTTCACAAAGCATACTAGCATATTAAAGACTGAGAACTCCTGGAAAAAAAAAGTCTGTTTGACTTTATTTAGCCCAGAGTTTTCAGGGACCATCTTTGCAATAGCTTTACGTATTCCATAGTAAAGGCTATGGTTATACTTGGGATTACAATGGACTTAACACAGTGCCATTTGAGGCTCAATTAATGACCTCAGGAGGAAGCTTTTATAATGTAGAAAACTAACAGCTGGGAAAAAATAATAGTATTTTGAGATATCTGAAATGCTGTCATACAAAAGAGGGATTAGATGGTTTCAGATGTCTATAAAGGGTAAAACTAGAACCAATGCATAGAAGGCACAGGAAAATACATTTTGGTTTCACTTAAGGAAAACTTTCCAGTGGTCAGAAGTGCCAAAAAAAAAAAAAAAAAAATTAACTAGATCACCCATTACTAGAAGTAATTGACCACAGGCTCCATGCTACTTGTGAGAAAAGCACTGTAACATCAGCAGAGCTCTTGAATTAGATGGCCTTTAAGGTTTTGCCAACTAAGATTCTCTGTTTGTATTTAAACTGGTTAGTCTTATCCACAAAATATCAATTTAATGCTGAACAGTTGGTCTACCAGTTTATAATTGTATAGAAAATAGCCAATTGCATAGCAAACAACAGATTATATGTCTGAATTTTTTTAACTCTACAATTTTTTTTTTGGCAGTACATATTGCAGGATATTGATGTGAATGGCCATATTTTCTTCCAGAGATGAGTGTTCTTTCTCAATGTGTGTTTCACTCTACAAGGATTGGTTGTTGATTTAACTGGGGGCTCAGGAATGGTTTCAGGAGAAGTGCTGATGGGGTAGAATGGGAATGATTTTCTGTGGTGTTGATATGTCAAGGTTTCCTCCTGTGCAGATAGTCATACATTTCTGAAAGGATAGGGTTAGGTAAGCAGGTGAGGTTTTAAACATCTTAGTTATGTTATGTAGGTAAACTTATATTAAATATATTTACTTATGCTGCCCAAACTCTCAGAGAGGAAACTGAAAACATGAAAACTCTATAGTCCCCACACTCACTGTGACCTAAAATACTACAATGCCTCCAGGGAGCAGAGCACTGGGAGCCTTGATGCTACTTATGGAATACAGCAATATGTGATGTATTTGACTCCATTAGACAAACTGCAAACCATTTTACAGGCAGGAAATACGACTATCTTATAAGCATGCATTATAAAACCATGGCCATGAGCGTGAAAATCACCCAAGCTATAAAACCAAGTACATATTTTTTTCTATTAATGGGTGTTTTCTACCTATTTGTTTTTTAATGCCTGCCAATTTGCTCACAGACAAATAGTGGCGGGCAGTGAAATTAAAAAAAAAAATATTATGAAAAAGACAGATGTAATCCCAGTCCAGGTTTCCACCATTGAGTACCATTCTGTAGGAAATCCAATTCCCTGTTGAATATCCGAGGATTGCTGGAGATTGCTTTCATGTCCTGATTGTCACATGCCACTGTCCTTGCCCACACCACCTCTGCTGCTCCAGAGTCATTCCATAGATTTCAGCTACTCAAAGTCTGTCTGACCCCTTCCAGCAGCAGGTGGGCATTTCCTGTCCCCAGCCTAACCTTCTGATGAAATCTGCATTTTAGCAAGCTCCCCAGGGATTCAAATCCACACCAAGATTTGAGAAGCTCTGTTCTTGGTCACCTCTTGGCCTCTCATAAAGGCATTGTCCCAAGCATGGACACCAAGGGGCCTCTTGCCCCCCTTGCCCCTGTTGTATGTAACACTCTTAACTAAAGGCGTCCAAGGACCAAGGAAGATACACAGCACAGGAAAACTAAAAAGTGAATCTCAGATATCTCTGCACCCTAAGCCCATCACAGCATTTACAGGAGAGGGGCTATTTTCTTCCTTAAACTTTAGGCTAAAGCTATGTTGCTAGGGCCTACACCTTCTTCAAATTAAAGTCACCTTTGCCATGTATTTTTCCCTTCAATTCTCAGAGCTCTAAGTCCTTGCCTCTGGTGTTCTCAGGGTAGCCCTAAATTAATATCATAACCGTCTTTGCCCTGAAGAAGGAAAATCCACTCTACTGGGCAATCTCACTCTCCTGGTTCAACTTCTCCTTCTAGACCTTGGCTCTGCCCTTTCAGAAACATAGCCAAAAATCTCTGTAAAGGATTTTCCTAAGCTACATAGCAGATTTGCTCCAAGGATAAGTCATATACCACCACTAGGAGGTGGAAACAGCTGCAGGAAGATCTTAAATGATATTTATATGCATATGAACATATATATACATATACATATATGTCTTGCTACACTTTAAAAATCTATTAATATAACTTTTGACAAACTAAAGAAAGAATGCTATTATTTGGATACCAAGTTCTATGGTGAGTATTGTTTAAAAAACTATCATCTTATTCTTTATGCTATATTGTCTAGTTTCAGTTTGGTTTGGATCTCTCCATTGATCTTTCTCTGGAGATAGACATTATTTTGTTATAAAACATATTTTAGCACTTTGGGAGGCCAAAGTGGGTGGATCACCTGAGGTCGGGAGTTCGAGACCAGCCTGGCCAACATGGTGAAACCCTGTCTCTACTAAAAATACAAAAATTAGCTGGGCGTGGTGATGCACATCTGTAATCTCAGCTACTTGGGAGCCTGAGGCAGGAGAATCGCTTGAACCCAGGTGGCGGAGGTTGCAGTGAGTCAAGATTGTGCCACTGGATGCCAGCCTGGGTGACAGAGCGAGACTCTGTCTCAAAAAAAATAAAAATAAAAAATAAAAGGTATTTTAGGGCAAAATTCAGCCTTTATCTCTATTGTCTTAGCATCTCTTTGAGAGTTTCTACTGCTTTTTTCAGTTCCTCTTAAAGTATGAGATGCTTGAGGCTGAGGGCTGTGTTCATTACCTTAATACTTTTTGTATGTATCTCATTTTACATTTAACATGTAAAATGTTAATACATTAACATCATTACAACATGTCTCTGATGTTGATATTAGTTTTATTTTAAAGCCAGTCGATCAACAGATATTAACTGGAAATCTACATGCCAGACAGTGAGTAAGACCAAGCCTTGTCCTTAAAGAGCTTATATTCAATAAACAGTTGAATTACATTCAATAGACCTAAGACCAACTGCCTCATTTTCTAGGTGAAGACACTGAGGCTCCAAGAGTTGAAGTGTTTTGCTCATAGTCAGCTAACTAATCAGCTCAGAACCAGGACTGAACCAAGTCTTCCAGGCTCATGTTCTTCCTTATGCTGCAGGATCAAATTGCACAGCCTATAGCTTCCCTGTAGTTATCTGTGCAATGATGTGGTGAAAAATCTGTTTGGAAAAAATATGCTTATGAGATGCTTAGGGTGGAGATGAAGATCTTAGGGGCATGTTCAACAAAAGAGTCTATTGATTAGATTAGGAGGCCCCCCAACAAAGCAAAAGATGAGAAAGCAGACTTAAAAGGAAATAGGAGAAGGAGAGTGGGAGCAATAAGGATGTGAGGGCAGTGTAGCGGTCAATTCAGTGGCTTCAAACTCCAAAGCTACCAGTAAGGTCTGCTAAAATAGCCATGAGTGGTTCATATGAGTAAAGCCAAGTTCTGTGGGGTCTGAAGTTCGTGCAGTTGAAGAGGACTTCTTTCTGAAAAATGGCATCAAGTCACAAGTGAAGCAAACAGAAACAGAGTTTTGGAAGGAACCTGCATGAGAACCTGTGAAGGTTATGCATCAAGAGCTCATCAGCCTTATGATGAATCCACCTCTGAGAGGATCCAGATGCATTCAGAGGGT
This sequence comes from Papio anubis, assembly GCF_008728515.1. Lineage (NCBI taxonomy): Eukaryota > Metazoa > Chordata > Mammalia > Primates > Cercopithecidae > Papio > Papio anubis. The sequence continues at coordinate 113,322,655 of NC_044977.1, read as the reverse complement.
ATAGGAAATGGTGAAGGGATGGAATGCAGTATCTGGGTTGAGGTGGGGCAAAGCAGTGACAGTGTACATATATGTTGTGGGAAGGGTTTGGCATGAGAATGCATGTTCTCATGAATTAGCAGAGATTTGAAGAGGGGTTCGGACCTCTCTCCAGAACCACATGGGGTGTGTGTGTTGTGAGGTTGAGTCAATCTTATCTATGGCTCTCAAGACAGGAGATCCCTTGCTATCACAGAGTTGTGTGTGTGTGTGTTTTTTTTTCTTTTAGTTACATTAACAAATAAGCCAGGCATGGTGGCATGTGCCTATAGTCCCAGCTAATCAAAAGGCTGAGCTGGGAGGATTGCTTGAGCCCAAGAGTTCAAGGCCAGCCTTGGCAACTTAGTGAGGCCCTGTTTCTGAATAAAATAAAATAAAATAAAGTAATCAATTAACAAATGAAATGGTTACTGTTTCTTTTTATGCATTCTATGCTCCAGTCAAATTGAAATACTTTTTGCTTTAATAATGTACAAATAAATATCTTTTTATACCTGAAAATTTCAGAGGAAATAACAAGGTGCATTAGCAGGAAGGTCCATGGTGATGGTGGAAAAATTATTTAGGATTTTGGCTCAATTGTGACTGATTTCCAAAATGAAGACTGACATAACTTTTATAGGTAGGAATCTAATGGACCAGTTATTATTAGGTACAAAATTAACTTATACAGAAACATTTTTGGAGCACCTAACTGTGTTTCAGATAACAGCAAGATAATGAAAAATAAGACAATAATTCTCCCTTCAAAGAGAAGATAGACAATTTAAGGGCTATCTCAATATTTTGGGAACAAGCAGAAAGATAGGATTGAAAAATAACTGGATTCTTAAGGAAATCCTGCCATTAACTAAAGGCAGTAGCTGGAGCTTGACAGAGTCAGCTATTTAAATTCTCTGGACATTGCACTGAAGATTAGCTAGCTGTTCCCCAATCCATTTTCTCTTCCTCTTGGGTACACAGCAAAACTAGATTTTCCAGCCCCTCTTCCAGTTAGGTGTGCTGATGTGAATGAGTTCTGAACAATGAAAGGTGGTTAGAAGTAATTGTACCTTGAGGAGTTACCCTTAAGAACCTCTCACAGGAAATATACATTCTTTCTACTACAATGACAATCTTGGGAGCATTGTGTAGAAATGGAGCCAGCAGAAGGAAGAAATCTATGTCCCTGAATTATGGCTTTGAAAGTAAGAAAAGAGACCTACTAATCAAGAATACCTTTTTTGCACATGCATGGGAAATTGATGTCTATTGCATTAACCCACTAAGATTTTGGGTTTTTCACAGGGATTACATTATCCTGATTCTGGGTTCAACAAACCGTGACCCATAGGTCAAACTCAGCCCATGGCTTACTTTTGTACAGCCCATGAGATGGTTTTAAATTATTTTATATTTTTATAAGGTTATTGGAAAAAAAATGCAACAGAGACCATATGTGGCCCACAAAGTCTAAAATATTTACTATGTGGCCATTTATTTTTTTTCAAGATGGAGTCTTCCTCCATCGCCCAGGCTGGAGTGAAGTCGTGCAATCTTGGCTCACTGCAATCTCTGCCTCCTGGGTTCAAGCAATTCTCCTGCCTCAGCCTCCCCAGTAGCTGGGATTACAGACGCATGCCACCACGTCCAGCTAATTTTTGTATTTTTAGTAGACTGGTCTCGAACTCCTGACCTTGTGATCTGCTCGCCTTGGTCTCCCAAAGTACTAGAATTACAGGTGTGAGCCACTGCGTCGGGCCCACTATGTGGCCTTTTATAGAAAAAGTTTGCCAATCTCTATTTTAACCCATACAGAAATTTCATATGAGAGAAATGTTTCAGACAGATACGAAGTCCTTGGCCGGGCATGGTGGCTCGTGTCTGTAATCCCAACACATTGGAGGCCAAGACAGGTGGCTTACCTGAGGTCAGGAGTTTGAGACCAGCCTGGCCAACATGGTGAAACCTTGTCTCTACTAAAAATACAAAAATTAGCTGGGTGTGGTGGTGCACGCCTGTAGTCTCAGCTACTTGGGAGGCTGAGGCGGGAGGATTGCTTGAACCCGGGAGGCAAAGGTTACAGTGAGTCAAGATTGTGCCCCTGCACTCCAGCCTGGGCAACAGAGTTAGACTCTATCTCAAAAAAACCAAAAAACCCACAACAGATATGAAGTCCTCTAGTTATATTACAAGTTATTTTTCATATGCAAATATATTTACATATATTGAAAAAAGAACGATAGATTTCTACTTCTAGAAAAAGTGGAATAACAGACTGGTTTTACCAGACTGGTTTTACCTTCTGATCTGAAACCATTTTTTTTTTTTTTTGGAGACAAAGTCTCGCTCTGTTGCTCAGGCTGGAGTGCAATGGCGCAATCTTGGCTTACTGGAACCTCTGTATCCCACGTTGGAGTCTCTCCTGCCTCAGCTTCCTGAGTAGTCGGGATTACGGACATGAGCCACTGCACCTGGCCCTGAAACAGCTTTAAAAAACCTAAAAACTCAAATACATGGCTTTCAAGACATTGAATATTAGTCAATGAAGGAGTGACCCCAAAGAGATAGGAAACAAATGAAGTGAGTTGTGTGGTAAGTCAGCCTGTTGCCTGTTGCCCGAGAGAACTTCTAGACCTCCTGTGTGTGTGTTGGGAGAGAGTTGGGGGAACCTAGGGTGGCCCAGCTGCCTATTTGCACTGAGGAGGCAGGGTTGGACACCTGAGGAGGCTAGGTTGGCTAATCTTCACAAGACAGAGAACTAGGTTGAGAGCTGCATACAGAAAGAACCGTGGCAAGGTGCAGAGATCCTCCAAGTATGCTGTTGATCACTGATTAACATATTCATGTGAGAAAATTACTTGAGTCCAGGGGAAAACCTGTCCAAGAAGAGTAGAGGAAACAATCCCTAGACTGCATGCAGCCAGGAATGGAAAGAGCTTCTATTCCCACTAAACAGAAAAGAAAACCTCATAATAAATGGGACATCTAAATGGGACACTTAGAGGGATTTGCCTTAATAGTAGGGTGCAAATAGCCCTAGACTAGATGCTGTTCTAGTTTACTTAACAGAGCTCAAAAGCAAGATCCAGGAAGATTAAACTTTTTCCATATAATTCACCTGCATCCCAAAACACAACTCAAGAATATTTGTAGGAAAATAAAAATATCCAATTCTCAGAAAGGTAAAATTTACAATGTCAGGCATCCAATAAAAAAATTATATCTCAAAAAAAGACATTTATGCGACCAAAGGATATATGAATAAAAGCTCATCATCACTGGTCATTAGAGAAATGCAAATCAAAACCACAATGGGATACCATCTCATGCCAGTTAGAAAGTGATCATTAAAAAGTCAGGAAACAACAGATGCTGGAGACGATGTGGAGAAATAGGAACACTTTTACACTGTTGGTGGGAGTGTAAATTAGTTCAACCATTGTGGAAGACAGTGTGGTGATTCCTCAAGGATCTAGAACCAGAAATACCATTTGACCCAGCAATCCCATTACTGGGTGTATACTCAAAGGATTATAAATCATTCTACTATAAAGACACATGCACATGTATGTTTATTGCAGCACTATTCACAATAGCAAAGACTTGGAACCAAACCAAATGCCCATCAATGATAGACTGGATAAAGAAAATGTGGCACATATACACTATGGAATACTAAAGAATGAGTTCATGTCCTTTGTAGGGATGTGGATGAAGCTGGAAGCCACCATCCTCAGCAAACTAACATAGGAACAGAAAGTCAAACACAGCATGTTCTCACTCATAAGTGGGAGTTGAACAATGAGAACACATGGACACAGGGAGGGGAACATCACATACTGGGGCCTTTTGGGGGATGGGGGGGCAAGGAGAGGCAAGGACAAATACCTAATGCATGTGGGGCTTAAAACCTAGATGACAGGTTGATGGGTGAGGCAAACCACCATGGCACATGTATACCTATGTAACAAACCTGTACATTCTGCACATATATCCCAGAACTTAAAATAAAAAGTAAAAAAAAATTACCATACCCAATAAGAAATGGTTGGAGGACTTAAACAGATACTTCATCAGAGAAGATATAGGGATGGTAAATAAGCATGTGATAGATGTTCCAATTCATTAGTCATTAAGGAAATGCACATTAAAACCACAATGAGATGTCACTACATTCCCTATTAGGGTGTCTAGATTTAAAGACTGTCTCTAAGTTTTGCTGAGGATATGGAGCAACAGAACTCTCATATACTACTGGTAGGAATGTAAAGTAGTTTAACCACTTTTTGAAAACTGGCAGGGTTTTTTTGTTTTGTTTTGTTTTTTTGAGAGGAGTCTCGCTCTGTTGCCCAGGCTGGAGTGCAATGGTGCAATCTTGGCTCACTGCAACCTCTGCCTCCCAGGTTCAAGCAATTCTCCTGCCTCAGCCTCCCAAGTGGCTGGGATTACAGGTGCCCGCCACCTGTAATTTTTGTAAACAAATTTTGTAAGAAAAATCAGTAAAAAAATTTTTTTTATTTTTAGCAGAGACAGGGTTTCACCATGTTGGCCAGGCTGGTCTTGAACTCCTGACCTCAGGTGATCCACCTGCCTCGGCCTCCCAAAGTGCTGGGATTACAGGCATGAGCCGCCGCAACCGGCCAACGTGTTTTTTTTGTTTTTGTTTTTGTTTTTGTTTTTTTTTAAATAACAGAACACTTACTGTATGACTTGGCCATAAATACTAGGCATTTATCCAAGTAAAATGATAGCTTATCTCTATACAAAGATATGTACATAAATTTTCCTAGCATCTTTATTTGTAATAGCCACAAGCTGGAAACAACCCAAATGTTTGTCAATAGGGTAAGGGACAAACATGCAATAGTAAATCTTTATGTATTAGTTTGCTCGGGCTGCTATAACAAAATACTCCTGAGTGGCTTCAACAACAGAAATGTATTTTCTCACAGTTTTGGAGGCTCAAAGTCCAAGATCAAGATGTTAGTAGATTTGATTTCTTCTAAGGCCCCTCTTCTATGGTTGCCTTCCCCTTGTACTCTTATTATGTTCTCTAAGTGCACCCTTGAGGTCTTATGCATTCTATGCTTCAGTCAAGTGTACCTAATGCTTCTGCATGTACCTAATCTTCTCTTTTTATAAAAACACCAGGCAGAAAGGATTAGGACTCACCCTCTTGGCCTCATTACAACTCATTTATCTCTTTAAAGCCCCTATCTCCAAATACAGTCACATTCTGAAGTATTGGATTTTAGGGCTTCAGTGTAGGAATTTTGGGAGGACACAATCTAGTCCATAACACTAAGTAATAGAACTCTATTCAGCAATAAAAAGGAAAGAACTATTGATACATGCTACAACATGGATGAATCTCAAAATAATGAGGCTGAATGTAATCAATGAGACTGGAAAAAGTATATACTTTACGATACTGTTTATACAAAATTCCAGAAGCTGCAGACTACTTTACGGTGACAGAAAGGATCATTGGTTGCATGGGGATGTGAGAAGGTAGGAGGGCGAGACTGCAAAGGGGCAAGAGGAAACTTCTGGAGGTGATGGATGGGTTCATTTTCAAGCTTGTGGTGATGGTTTTATGGATGTATATGTATGTCAACATGTTTTACATTGCATATTTTAAATATGTGTAGTTTATTGCATTTCAATTATACCTTAATAAAAACTTTTTTTTAAAAGAGCTATAAACATGTTATAACTTCATTTATAACCTGTGGCAGGCCTAAGTTCACTTTGCAATTTCGTTATTCTAATAATAATAATAATAATAAAGATAACTACCAACAAAAGTGACCTGTGTGGATGAATCATAGTGGTTTTGGGTTTTATCTGTTTTGAGCACCTGTTATTTTGCTTGTGTTGCACTGTTGTCCTCCTTTCTCCTGGAGAAAGCACCTCCAGTCTTTTGGTAACTGTTCCTCTCCCTGCTCTCATCGTGGGGATGCAGAAGAATATCTGCTTTTTTAGACACAATTGATTGGCTGATAGGCGGGCACTTTGAACCTAGCTTGCCCAATCAGATTACTCCTTGGGGTTTTTCTTACTAAAATTGTGATGAGTTACGTCATGCTGGAGATAGAAGCTGTGGGATGAAGAGTTTCTGACTGGTGGTTTCCATGTTTTCTTCCATCTGGAGAAAGTTAGTGTGTGCTGAGAGAGAATGAAGCCGACACAGAGAGAGGCAGAAATGACAGCTGGAGAGAGAGGTTTGGCATTGTTTGAGGTTCTGGTTCTGGTTTCATTTGTTGCTGAGAACTAGTGACATCCCTGACCTTTCCATAATTTTCATTTTTCCACATTTCCTTATACTTTTTGTGCTAATAATTTCCTCATTTATCATAATTCAGGTTAGGCTCCTGTCATGCCAAACCCTGTCCACAGTTTATTAAGTATTTAAGACATATATTTCTCATTTCTCTTTCAATGCCTGAGATCCTGACATATCCCTGAGTAAACATGGGGGTAGGTCTGACCAAATCAACAATTCCACTTAATTCAACACACGTTTATCAAACACCTATCAAGCCAAGACAGTCTCATCAAGAATGCATTTAAACGGCCACTCAGAATTTGAACAGCTAAATAATTTTGAGATATTCCACTATAAATAATTTTGTGGCAAACTCCCAAGTGTACATTGCTGAAAAAAATAGATGGAGCCCCAAACTGAACTCATTAGAACTATGTGACCATAGGGAAATGAAAATCATTCAACGATAACTTTTATTTTGTTAGCATTCCCTGGATTCTAAATCAACTGTGGACTAGAAACTGGCTCTTAGACTTTATCTTTTATGGTAACTTACACCATAATCAAGATAAAGCTTTTTTGTTCCAAGGAATTCTAGTTCAACAAGATACTCTAAATTCAGTCATCCCTTTCTCCCTGTTGCCCCAAACCACTAGGAAGTAAAGAAACTGAGCAAAAGCTATATAGCTATTCATTACGATGCTATTGTTTTGTTTTGTTTCACTTATTATTATTTTTTAATTTGTCTTTTGTGTTGCACATGACAGCTGATTGGGTGTTTTCTTAGTGTTTTAAGGGGTAAACCACTAAGTCTTCCTTGTCACTGGAGGATTTTTAAAATAAAGTGTGGTGGCGTTTCTTGATAACAGAGGTGAGTATCAAGTTTACACACCTCCCTTGTATAGGGTTAAATAGTCATGGTGAGAATGCCTTAGAAATGATCGGATCCAGGCCAGGCGTGGTGGCTCACACCTGAAATCCTGGCACTTTGGGAGGCCGAGGCAGGTGGATCATGAGGTCAGGAGATTGAGACCATCCTGGCTAACGCAGTGAAACCCCATCTCTACTAAAAAAACCATAATAATAATAATAATAAATTAGCCGGGCATTGCAGTACGCACCTGTAGTCCCAGCTACTTGGGAGGCTGAGGCAGGAGAATTGCTTGAACCCAGGAGGCGAAGGTTGTAGTTAGCCAAGATCGCACCACTGCACTCCAGTCTAGGTGACAGAGCAAGACTCTGTCTAAAAAAAATAAAATAAAATAAAATAAATCAGATAGTGGCAAGCAGAGTGCTAAGCAGGGTATAGGTACTTAATAAATAACTACTAAATGATTACATAGTGAGAGGTATTCAGAAAATGTATACCTGGCATTCACATATGAAGCTGCTTCTATCTTAAAGCTTGTTAAGAAATTCTTTAAAAATTAATAAAATCGTGAAAAAGCACATGCTCTTAGGAAGGTTGCAAGGTTTTTTTTGTTTGTTTTGTTTTTTGGAGCAAGCGTGAATTTGTTTCTCTGCTTTTGCCTTGGTACCAACCCCGTCCTATCTCTAACCCCTCAGCCCAGGAGAGGAACCCAGTATTATCTATGCCAAAATGTAATTTTTAATATTTCTCATATTATCAAACTGTAATTCCTGCTCCCATAGGGCCCTTTGCCATCACTAAAATGCCTTACTTTTCCATCTATCGCTCCCTTGGATTAGTCACACAGTTTAGAAGTGATGACTACCTTTTTTTTCTTAACTCATTTTTTAAATTACATAAGTAATATGCTTTTTATAGTATAAATGTTGTGTTAGGCAGTTTTTTTGCTATAAAGAAATACCTGAGGCTGGGAAATTTATACAGAAAAGAGGTTGAATTGGCTTACGGTTCTGCAGGCTGTAGAGGAAGCATGGCGCTGGCATCTGCTTGGCTTCTGGGGAGGCCTCAGGGAGCTTTTACTCACGGCAGAAGGTGAAGCAGGAGCAGGCGTCTCACATTGCAAAAGCAGGAGTAAGACAGAGAGGTGGGGGTGTCGGGAGTGGGGGTGCCTGACATTTTTAAACAACCAGATCTCACCTGAACTTATCACCAAAGGATGACACTAAGACATTTGTGATGGATCTGCCCCATGATGCAAATGCCTCCCACCAGGCCCCACCTCCAACACTGGGGATTACATTTCAACATGAGATTTGGTGGGGAAACAAATTCAAACCATATCAAACATGAAAAAATGAAGGTGACTCCCTACTCCCCAAAAAGAAAGAAAAATCATTCTTCATTTCCCTGCCCAGAGATGTCTGTTGTTAACCTTTTGGTAGGTTAACAACCTTTGGTAGGTTACACACACACACACACACACACACACACACACACACACACTCTTATTGTGCAGTACATGCCTGCATGTTTCAAACTGCAGTGGAATTGTACTCTTTATCCCATATCATGAAAAATTTTAATGTCAATGAAAACTCACATCCAGTATTATTTCTAATGACAGTACAATGCTTCATTGTGCAATTATAGTTCAATATAGCTTCCAGAAAAATTTAAAATATTATCAAGAGGAAGTATATTCTTTAGGATAAAAGATAAAATATTATCATGATGAGGTATGGTTTTTAAGATGCCTCCTAAGCCTCTTTACATAGACTTGACTATGTCCTGTAATCTCACTGCTTCATTTCCCACCCATAAAGCAGGACACTTTAAATTTACCCAGCACATTCTGCAGGGGTGGTAGGTGGTGGGATTAATCAGTACTTTCAGATATAATTTAGAAAGTGAAAATTGAAGGTCTGACCTATGGCAAAAGTGTAAGCTAAGACTGATCTTGAGACTCTGTTTACTTATCTGTAATATGGGATTCATATCAATATTATAGGATTGTAATGAGGATAAAAATTAGGTCATAATAAGAAAGCATCAACCACTGACAATGACATCTAAAAAAGAATTTGGTGAACATTAGTGTCCCATCTGGGAGCTCCGCTTTTCTATTCTTTGTCTTCCCTGTCTCTTCTTACTTTGTCAACTTTTCCTTCTTTTCCCACCTCTGGTTCCTGGGAACCTTGTGTTTTCTGTCCTTCCTGTCAAAAGCTCAGCTTTCAGATCCTTCCTTCATAATAAAGTGTCAACACCTAGTAGGTGCTTAAAGAACACTTTAACAGGTAGCGGATGTTCACATGCCTGGAATCTTAGATAGCTGCAGCTGGGTGGGGTGAGATAAGGCCTACTGAGTGAGTATTCACTTACCTTGCTTACCTATTCATTTACCTTGCATGAGTCTTACCATGAGGACTGGTAATAGTGGGGTTGATATTCAGGATATTTAGCAACCAGTTCTTCCTCATCAGAATGGATGCTGATAGAAAACAAGTGATTTGGCCAGACAGTATGCACTGGCTGTATGTTAATCTCAGTAAATCGTGTTTAACACACTCTTGTGCTCTTTACTTTGTTACCTGAGCTATTCACTTTGTGGTAGGGTCTGTGGAGTAGTAGAAATAATCTGAGATTTGGGCTTCCGTTCAAATCCTGGCTGTGTTATGTCCTACTTGTGTAATGTTGGCCACAATTTTCTTATCTCTAAAGAATTATACTACCTACCTCATAGAGTTTGTTTGTTTTTGGTGAGGCTCAAAAGAGGTTTCTATATGGGAATATTTCATAATGAGAAAAATGTGATAGAAATACTAGCTGCTATGATTCAGGAGTTTGTCTTTCTCTATATGTGACAAAGACAGTACCAATTATGCACCAAAGCTATAGATTAAAAAAGATTCCAGATTTAGTATAAATGATAGTTTATATTTTAAGGCTTAGTGAGATGGGGTAAAATGTATATTTCTGGGTACCCATAGCTCTTTCTCGTCTATGAAATAAGATTGTCCTAAATCATTCTTAGCTTCCCTCTAACTCTTCAAATCGACGCTTTCAGGGCCAGGGCTTTTTATCGGGCAATTTCTTTGGGGGTTTGAGTCTTCTTTGCCAGGCTACTCAGACTCACTTTAATTGAGTGCAGCTGCAGAGAATTAGCTACCCACCCCCCCACCCCCCTGCCCCCTACTTCAAGGCTAGGCTTGAATAATTCTGTTTTGAATCCATGAGTGGCCCAGAGAATGAGAGAAGCAGACAAAAGGTTTCAGGTTTCTCAATCAAAGTTTCCTGTGGTCCTACCCATACCAGCTATTGTGCGCTTTTTTCTCTGAATGACTCAACTCTGACCTGTCATGCAGTGTTTGATATTTATATTTCTGGAAATGGTTAGCCACATTACTAGGTAATAAGGTTGCAAATTCCAAGTCTCCCTTGTAATCTAGGTCAGATGTTGTCCTGGGAGTGGGTGGGAAAGTAGAGAGGCCAAGACTGAGGCTGCTATGCTTAAGGGCAGATGATGAGATCAAGCCTGGCTGCCTGCATTATTCCCTGGTACTTATCGCTATTTTGGCGAAGGACCTCCTGAGCTCTTAGTTCAAGTTTTCTGGTCTTTTACTTAAATTTGCATGGCTCTTGGATCTTTTCAATTGTTATTATTGCTCCATATTTAAATGGAATTTGCCTTAAAACATAGAATATTAGCAGCCGGGCATGGTGGTCACGCCAGTAATCCCAGTAGTTTGGGAGGCCGAGGAGGGTGGATCACCTGAGGTCAGGAGTTCTAGACCAGCCTGACCAACATGATGAAACCCCATCTCTACTAAAAATACAAAAATTAGCTGAGCGTGGTGGCAGGTGCTATTAGGCTGAGGCAGGAGAATCACTTAAACCCGGGAGGCGGAGGTTGTGGTGAGCCCAGATTGCGCCATTGCGCTCCAGCCCAGGCAATAAGAATGAAACTCTGTCTTAAAAAAAAAAAAAAAAAAAAAAATTAGCCTGGAAAGAGAGCCACAGGATTAAACAATTCAACCTACTCCTTTACAGTAGAGGTAATACACACGGAGAAAAAAGTTTCTTGACTTGCCCTGGGCTACAGAACTGCTAAGTGGAAGAGGTAGGTCTCAAGGGCCTAAGTCCGTTGTTTTTTCAAGACGACTTTCTGTGCTAATTCCCATTGGTGTGGTTTGCCCTTGGACACTTCTGATGCTCTCAGTTGGCTTCATCCGTTTGTTCCAAATAAACACTATTATTCCCAACATACACACATCCTGGGATATTATCCATATGCAGGAATCTAAAAGTGCTCAGGATGTGGCGAAACCCCAGGGAAGGAAGGAAGGGCAGGGGAATAAAAAGGGTGGGAGTGAGGTTGCTGCAGGCAACCGAATTCACACTGGCACAGCCATAGGTTCAGTCCTAAGTCAATCTAGTGAGGTACTTTAATATTTTAAGTCTTCCCTTGGGATGGCCCAGGGTGGTGGGCCAGCTCCTCCTCTCTTTGCTCCTCCTATATATAGGCACCTGGAGCCAGAGAGGTTCTTAGTTTTAAGACCCCACCTACATTTCCTATCGTGAGTAACTGACACTGGCAGGGACTGACTTGTAATGGCAGCAAGTTCCTGACATCTGGTAATGGAGAGGAACAAAGGGTGGGAGGCCAAATAGGGAACAGACAACCTCCATGGAGGGGAAAGTGAAATAGGGCAGAAGTGGCTGGGCGGGAAGACTGAGAAACACACACATGACATGTTCAGACATATCCACATTCCCTCACACAGGAAGAGGTGGCAAGAGCCCACAAAAACTGTGCTACTCCCAAACACCAGTCACTTCCCTGGTGCATCCATGAAGTTGACTAAACTGCTATACATTCCACTGCCTTAGAGGTCCACAACCCCATTGAAGAGCTCAGAGTCTGAAGGAGGGAGCTCTGTGGAGCAGGGCGGTGGCTCCCAAGGCTGCCTAACCTTCAGGATCACTGGTGCCTCTTGTTCAATGTGCAGTTTCTGCAGTTGCTTGGTTCCTCTGAAAAGAAGCTAACCACCTTTGGGCTTCTCTGTTAATAAGCTATACGACAGATTCTTAGGACAAGGGATGTTTGGGGAAACTGGTGGGGAGAAAAGAACCTGGGATGTGGAACCACATGATCCTGTATTAGCTTTGTAATCTTGAGCAAGTGTTTTCTGAACTGAAAACAGGAGGTATAGTAATGAGTTCAAAGGTATAGCTCTGGAGCCAGAATGCCTGGGTTTGAAATCCTGGCTCTGTTGCTTATTAGCCTTGTGTCATTAGGCAAGTTATTTAACATCTTTTCCCCTTGATTTCCAATCTGTGAAATAGTGATAATGATTATAGTACTTTTCTTATTTTTGTGAAGACTGAGCTATGACTTGACTAACTTGGAAAGATACCTGGTTCATTGAAAGACTATACAACCATCTGCTGTTAGTATTAAATAGTGGATAATGATGTTATTTCCCATTTTGTTAGGAATTACGTAAGAGGATATAGATAAATTGCTTCATGCAAAGTTGATGCTCAATAAACAGTACCTGCTTTAGTATGAGCTGTGTACATAAAAATGTTTACCAACATTGTCTACGTGGGAGCATATTATCATATTGTAAACTGAGTACGTAAGTACTGAAGAGACCTCAGGGAAAGAAAGAAGGAGATCCTCAAGTCTTCTGCAAGCCTAATTTATAAGTCAGTGCATCAGCTGAGGCCATCAGGCTAAATTACAGCTGCTCGAAGGGGAGATGAGTATATCCATTATGTTATGAGTATATCCATTGAAAGTAATGGCAAAAACCGCAATTACTTTTGCACCAACCTAATATGAAGGATAGTGTGGATGAACAAGGCTGGAGGCAATTGTTATCAGCTCAAATCAGCGCAGATCCTCGTGAAAAATCAAATGGATTTCAAAAACCTAGCTCATTTGAAAACTGCCAAAATGCACGGGAACAGCTCCGGAAATCCCATCTGTTTCATATTTACAGAACTCCTCGTTCCTTCAGTCTGGGCACAACTGACTCACTCTTAATTGTGTTCCTATGGCAGTGTCTTGTCATTTCCAGAGAAATCAGACAGCAGGTTTGATGTGTGTGAGAAATGTGCACCCGATTTTGTAATTGGTAAGACTAAGGATTTCATTTCTTATGAGCTACATGGGAAAGAGATTGTATAATTTAGCAAATTTACAGATATATATTTTCATGTAAAGTAATGATGTCTGGATCATAAACTATGCCTTTTCTTTTGCTCACCAGCACCCTGTGGGACTGTAGTATAAGAAAGGTTCTAAGAGCTTGGGTGGGCTGTCTAGCCAGACTGCCTGGCTCTATTCTTGTCCCATTACTTAGTAGCCATGTGACTTTGGGCTAGTTACTTAACTGCTTTTTTTTTTTTGAGTTGGAGTTTCGCTCTTGTTGCCCAGGGTAGAGTGCAATGGTGCGATCTCGGCTTACAGCAGCCTCCACCTCCTGAGTTCAAGCAATTCTCCTGCCTCAGCCTCCCGAGTAACTGGGATTACAGGCATGCGCCATGATGCTCGGCTAATTTTGTATTTTTAGTAGATACAGGGTTTCTCCATGTTGGTCAAGCTGGTCTTGAACTCCCGACCTCAGATGATCCACCTGCCTCAGCCTCTCAAAGTGCTGGGATTACAGGCGTGAGCCACCGCGCCCGGCCTAGTTACTTAACTTCTGTGTGTCTCAGTTTCCTCGTGGATAAAATGGTTAAAGTAAGAGTACCTATCAGTATTAATTAAAACTACCTGCTGTTACAGCTGCCTAAACCTTAGAACAATAAATATTTATTTCTTGCTCTCACCAAGGTCTGGTGGGCATCATGGTTTTTTTTCTTTTCTTTTTCTTTTTTTTTTTTAGTGGCTCCCTTCCAAGTAGTGATTTAATCTAGATCTCTTTCATCATGGGACTTCGTCATCCCCTAGGGCTGTGCTCTCCAGTATGGTCACTAGAAACATGGGGCTTTTAAAATTCAAGTTAATTAAAATAAAATATTAAACTTCACTTCCTAGTCACACCTTAAGTGTTTGTCAGCCACATGTGTCTAGTAATCTGCAACACTGAACAGCACAAAAATAAAAAGTGTTCATCTGTTAAAGAAAAAAATTATTCAATGACAATTTTAAAACCATGATAAGGAAGACATTATGCAGGGTCATTGTCACAGGCAAAAGGACTATGGCAGTGGGGTCTTGCACTCAGAGAGAGATTGAGTTCAACTGTGAATACAGCATGAGTAAGTTGGGATTTATAGCCAAGAAACAGGGTGTGGGTCAGTGGATGGAAAATTACTAAAAGGCAACATCAGGGGTAAGAGGGATTCTGGCTAAGCCTAACTAAAAGGATTCTTGCTGAAGACAGCCAGTGTTATCAGATATTACCTGTTGGATCGTGGAGGATGAGAAAGTGATCAGATATTGAGGGTCTTGCCAAACTGATTTGTCCAGGCTCTTGTGAAAGTTGGATTTTACAAGGAAATGCACAGATAGGCCTAGGAGAAGGTTCAGGAGCCTAAGTTTGTTCAAGCAAAGAATCTTTGTCACATCATTATAGAAAGTTTTATTCTACAGTGATACCTCAGGGCTTCCTTGGAGTTCTCTGCTGCATTGCTTTCATTTAGCCAGCAAGGGAGCAGACAGCCCTCCTGGTATGTTGAAGGACAGCAAGAAAAGGCTTTAAGATTTTTCTGCTTCTATATTGTACTAGGCTCAGGGCCTAGTTATCAATAGATCAAAGGAGTATATTTTCTGACTATAGAAGATACAATATGATCTGAGTTCCTTAGGCTTGCTTTTTGATATTCTGAAAAATTATAGAATATGCTCTCTCTAGTTCTTGACATAGCCTGCTTTCGAGCCTATTCGCTGAAAAATGTTATTCGAATATCAGAAGCTGAATATTATTTTGTTTTTTTTCTTTAGTTTCCCTTTGTAACACTCTCCCCACCACTGGCACAGAAGAAAGTCTTACTAAGCCTGGAGAAAAGGCACATGAATATTTTTCATACTGTTATCCCTGTTAACACTTCTTGCCTCAGTTGACGAATTTCTGCTTCTTTCACAGGGGTCAAACATCAGACTAAACGTGGAACAGTGTGCCTCAGACTAAGATTGTAATCATACAGTGGAAATAAAATTGTTTTATTTAACCAATTAGTGACAAGGGATCAATCAAGTTGTTTTCTTGGCACTGTGTATCCAATTCTATGACTATGATTTCATCTTTGAAGAAGTTGCATTCTGTTTTCAGGAAGACAGTCTTTGGTTGCCTTCCCAACATCATTTTCTGCCTTTTCAAAGTCATGACTAGAGAATATATTAGAAATTTTCTATATAAATCATAAATTTGCCTCTTAATATTGTAACAATATTTTATTCATTTTCCTACATCATTTGACTCTCCTACCCTCATTATTTTGTTCCAATTTGATTGTATGTTTGGCTCAGAACACTGAGTGAAGGAGGCATGCAATTGTTTTGAGGATAACCAGCAGGCCAAAGTTAATTTACACTTGGTGGATTTCCAACTGCAGAGGAGTTGGTGAAATTGTCATTGGGGCTTTTATTTTGAAGTATTATGCAGTTTTGTGTTACCACATGTTTAATAAGATTGAACTAACTGAACACTTGCTACCTGCAAAATAGAGAACTAAAAAAAAAAAAAAAAAAAAAGCCTGTCACATCACCATTTATTTCCTTCATGGCACTTATTGCATTATCTGATTATCTTGTTTATTTACTTGTTTACTTACACAGTGTCTGTCTTGCCCACTGGAAATACACATATTTTGCCTCTTTCTTTTTGTGGTTATAAATCCAGCACCTGACACAGTGCCTACAACATAGAGAGGTTCAAAATATAGTTTGTTATCTGACAGAAAAAAAAAAGATGTTTATCTTCTCTGGTAAGAATGTTTTTCCTCTTTCAAATCTCCCATCTCATAAACTTTCCATTCCCAATTATCCTTTGGTTGGTTGAAGCAGCCATTTTCTCCTCTGATATCCCAATGATGACTCTTAGTACTAGTCATTTGATATTTTATACCAGTTTATAAAGATTCTTTTATTCTCATTTAGGTTACGTTGCTCTTACATATCTCTGCGCTGATACATGCAACAGCATTTTGTAAAATGTCAAACACCTCTACAAGTATTGGTTATGATGACTGTTGTAAGCTCCTTGAGGTCAGTGGTACTAGAATACAATTTCTCTGATTAAATCGTAGTGACTGATCCCTATGTTATGTCGATGAATAATTAAAGTAGCAATGATTTTGTCTGTATCTCTAGAGATGAGGACCAATCACAACCCCACCTCCAATTTGGAGATTATTCTCAACTGTATTTGTGTCCTTATGTAAACCCCTTCTATTAGCTTCATCAAGAGGTTTTATCCCCTCCTCTTGGCTTTCAAATCAACATGAATTTTCGGCTGAATATAGGGCAGATTTGCTGTTCAGTGTCAGCTTGCTTGAGGTGGGACCGGGAGCAGTTCGCTTGCTGCAGAAGACTGCAGTGAGGTCCTCCAGAACCTCTGGGGACCTGGTCACATTCACAGGCCACAGGCTCTGACTCAGACTTTGGCCCTATCAGGGTGGCTTTGTCTAGGTTGTGGACTGCTGAAGAGAGCACCATCCTTTTGTCTTAAACCACCTTCCTTTTATCTTAAAACCATGCTATGATTGCCCCAACATATTCCTGACTGCCCAAACCTTGTTAACTAGGAGAGCCAGACAGAATTTGAGTGCATGCTTATTAAGCATGGATGCGTGGATATACACATATACGTACAGCAAGGAGCCATGCCAGGAAAAGGTGCCAGACCCCAATGCTGTGGAATTATACTGGGTTTCTGTGGCAAAAGCATCATGGAAGACCCTTTTGCAAGGGAGTGGGCTTTGCCAGAGTTTTCATGCAGAGTCATAAGGATATTCCCTTTTAGCATTTGGCACCAATTATTTTATACCAACTTGTGAAGCACAGTGCCAAGTTCTATTGCCTGGAATCTCCTTAAAGGTTTACTCAGATGTTGGCAGAAGCATCCAAAGTCATATTTTGTGTTGTTTATTCTTTTGCTTTTTTTTTTTCTTTTTGCAAATGAAAACCAGAGGTGTAAGTGTTTCATCCCAAAGGAGCAAGATTGTATCAAAAGCTACACCTCCTTCTGCTCACTCATACAGCTCCCATGCACATCCCTTGGTTTTAATCACACAGCTTTCCACGCTGCTAACTATGCCAGGGCAACTCTGTTTTGCATGTCTGTATTGCTTCAGGGCACATTTCAGACCGGAACTGGATGGACTCACCTGGCTGGGTAATTTAGACGTTTGTGGTTTGCAATGTTCCAGTGTGCTCCAAGCTATCCCAGCTTACTGGTTTCTTCCCAGGAAGTGGGAGAAGACTTTATCCATTTGTTTTCTGACAAGAGACATTAGGGCCATAATTTAAGCAGTTTTCCAGAAGTTTGGCAGCAGAGGGTTACAATCCAGCAGGATTCGGTGTTGCCTAAGCAAACTCGAATTTGTACTCTGGCTCACTCAGCCCATTTTAAACCCAGCAGCCTGGGGAGAATGAATCCTTATGAAATCAATGCGGTGGCTTCAGTTTCCTGTGGATGGCTTCCAGAAATGCTCCAGACATTGCTGAATGCTCTAGGTAGACTCTCAGTGCTTCGACCAAGGCACATCCAGACAAGCCTTTTTTGATTCACTACATATATTTCTGTTTAGAAGCAGCAAGTCTTGAGTGATGACCCTGGAACGCGGTTTTGTTTCCCTCTCATTATCTATCTGGCTCCACAGGAAGTGAATGTTTGGCTGGTGAAGACAAAAAAGCTGTTCTCCAGCCTCATGCCTCATGGCTGGAACATAGCCAGTTGAGGCTTGTGAAGCATCCATTAAAAACACACGGAGGGAGTTGAGGGATGGGATCTGTGTATGTACAGGTCTTTCAAACATAGGCAGCCCATGTTTGGCTTATGAGGCTTGGAGGAGGGGCCTTCTTTGATCTGATTCTTGGATCGCATATTGATTTAAAAAAAAAAAAAACAAAAACAGAAGTCTAATAACCACTCTAATGCATCCAGCAACCTCTTAGCATCTCTATAGACAACGTACTGGGTCACACTTAGGGCACATTTAGCTCTCCGATAACCTTAAATAACCCACAGTTCATTTCCTGTTGACTTCGTGTATCCTCTACTTCCTGAAAGGTTTTCTTCTTTTTTTTCAGTTGCCACTCATCATTAATATGACATTCTCCAGGTCTTCTCCGCACTTCAGAATTCTTTTCTGGGCTTTTGAATGTTCTTGTTTCTTTGCTGAATTGTTTTTCCTGAGTTTTCATCTTCTCTTACCCTGTTCACAGTGGAGAGGGGACTACATCTCACCCCTGCTCTCTCAGAATGTTTCTCGTGCTTAACATTCTATTTTCCTACTGACTTGGAAAAATTGCATTAGAACCTTTGATCTGGCACAGTTCAATCACATTTTGGCTGGAAACGTTTTACACATTAAAGTGATGAAGGATGACTTTATTTGCTAGACAAAAGATGTTTAAAATGGGAAAAAAGAGAAAACTGAAAAAGGTCTTTCTGGAGTTACTGTATGAAAAAGACTCTTGAATACGTAAAAGCTTTTGGAACACAGAAGGGAGTCAGTTGTTTCACTTTAGAGTCAGTTTAGCAAAGGATAGATTTGTGGTGACTTGTCATGGCCTTGAGATTTTTGAGAGCAGGTCTCTCCAGAAAGCTTGTCCTTAAAGCCAGAGTGGCTTCTTTCCCCTTTGGCTAAGACCGACTGCCAAATTTCACCAGGTTTCATACCCAATGGTGGAAAGTGCAACTTCTTGGCTTTGCATAGGCAAATTTCTACCTCCCTATTTTCTCTCTAGTCAGTGCAGCAGTCTGTTTACACTGTGCAGACGGATACCCATCACACAGGGTTTTCTGAACCTAGTAGTCTATTTAGGATCCAGTTTTTTTTTTTTTTTTTCAGTACCTCAGTCTAATTAAGCTTGGTGATATCATTAAACTTCTATTCAATTCGATTACATTTTAATTCAAATGTTATTGATGCCATCCACATACTAGGCCTGTGTTAGGCATTTGGGGTGGGTGGGGAGAAATGGTCCTTACCCTCATAAAACTTACACCTAGCTTGATTTTCTCATATTTATCAATATGATCCTGGCAAAGTAGGACACCAATATATAATGCTGAAGACTGGATTTCTTCCGTCCATAAGAGTTGAGCTGTATAACGTGAGTGTCTTAAAAACAAATTCAGGGCTATCTATTTTGCAATTGGATATGTAAAATAATTTGTACTCTGGGTATTATGGGAAATAGGATTCAGTTAATGACTGTGGGAACACTTTGCCAATAATCATGTAGAAGAGACTTTTCCCCAACTGGTAGGAGCAGAGGGGAGGGAGGAAGTGAGCTGACGACAGAATGCAAAAGCAGAGAGTATATTGAAAAATCTACTTCATATGGTTATTATAAAGTAAGGTAGAAGCAAAATAAAACAAAAAGTGCTAGTCATTTTGGTCCCAGAAAGCATTGTCGATGAGGGCTATTAAGTAAGCATCCAACTTGTTTCCTCTAGCTCGGCTTCCAGAATGTAGTGATACTGGAAACTACTCTGTGGATTTTTTTTTCCCCAAGCCACTCCCTTTTCTGAGGAAAGAGACATAGTTTATGCACACAAGTCAGTTCTTGCTCGTTTTATGTTTTAGCAATGTGGGCCCTTACAAATCTTTAAAATGACACAATAGATCTTCATATAAGAACCTTAACAAGTGAAGCTGTGATAGAAGCAAGGGGCAGAGGTGGAAAGGGTAGTGGGAAAAAATGGAGCAAGAGGAAGAAAGGGTGGGGATGGCGGTCTGGGCATGCTCCATGTGGGTGTGCCCTCAGAGGTTAGACATCAGGAAGACTTCAGAAACAACGTACATTTTGGCAAAGCCTATACTCTTCATTTTTTCTTTTCTGCACAAGCTTACATACCACCCCGTGCCTGCTCTACCTACCACCCTTCACGATTCCATATCTCCTGGCAGGCAGTGCTCCTGTAACAAACCCCCGACATCCAGGCTGCTTATGTTTCTATCTCAAGTGAATATGTTTCTAAAATACTGAGTTTGAATAAACAACACAATCAAGGAAGATTTAAAAATATGTTTAAATTTGGATGTTGTTTGCACTGGGTTGGGGAAGGGAGTAAGTATAGACTGTGTTATTCCCTCAGAATCCTCTAGAACAATTACCTTTAATAATGATCTGGAGGGTAGGGCCCCCTAATGATTTACAAGAGATTCAGAGAGAGGTGTCTCACGATGGTTTCTTCTATTACTAATGTATGTTGTTGTGATTTCTTGGTCTTAGTTGCAATTTTATAGTTCATTCATCTAACATGGCATTATTCTTATAATAGATACAAACGTATAACTTCCTTCCTAATTACAGAAGTCATGCATAGTTGTTGTCGGTCACTTGAAAAATTCAGATAAGTCCAACTAAGAAGCAAAATCAACCATCATCCCACCTCCCAGGGTTATGTATTATAAAGATTTGGTGTTTGTCTTGCCAATCTGTGGTTGTGTTTTCCTCCCCCTATTCAATTCATTTTCATAATATTTTTATATATTGGCTGGTGTGTCCAGAGTTTGGTTCAATCAATGAGTGTCAAGTGACTAAAAATGTTTCTGAAACACTTGCTTAGGAGACTTTTTTAGTGGAATTAGCTCATCCTTTTGAGAAACCAAGCATATGTCTAGAAATAGTCATCATAATTTGGAGAAATCAATCAGCTTACTTTTAATATCACAAATCAGGAATTCTATGCAAGCACCAAACATGCACTGCCTTGCTTTTATTTTATTCCTTAACTCTTGTTTTTTTCCTAAATTGATACATTTTTATCCTCTTAAGCAGCAATAAGATAAAAGAAGGAATAGCGAAGTTGAAGTCAGAAAATCTGAGATTAAGTTCTAGCTAGGTTTCTTAAGAACTTTATGACATGGACCCAGATGAACCAATGTATCTGGGCCTCAGATTTCTCATCTGTAAACTGTGGATAATAGTGGCAACCTCATAGTGTTGTTGGGGTGGAAGGAGGGCAGAGGAGGAGCAAATGAGAGAATATATGTGGCTCACACACAAGCTGAAAGTACTGTACAAATGAAAAGTATTTCATATTATATGACCTATGAAAATGTGGACACATTTTTCACTGGAGATGTCTTTAGATGAATTGCTCAAAAACCTTGAATGAATTTTCAAATGATAATTCCTCATGTTGCAACTCTCTCTAGGAAATAGTAGCCATTTTGTTGTAGCATGATTTCTCAAACTTTTCAGTACCAATTAGAGCAGCTCTCTGAGGTCTGACAGGCAGAACTGGCTGAAGGGCCTAAAGGCACTGCCAAGGTAAGTAGTCAGGCAAGTTTTTGGTACCTAGGAGCTTGTGATTTCTTGTTATTGGGTCCTCTTCTTAATTAACAATCATTGTTCCTCTATTGCAGCCAGCACACACCCCTGTCAGCAAGCTGCTTTTCAGAATGAACCTGCCTGGACAATAAGAATGTAGGAGGAAACACTTCCACACAGCTGCAAAATGTAACCACGCCCACATAGATGGGGAATCCATCAATCATCTCTGAGAATAAATCCTGCTGATACAATCCTCTGGTGGTGTCCCTTTGAGAGTATTATTATTATTATTTTTAGACAGAGTCTCGCTCTCTTGCCCAGGCTGGAGTGCAGTGGCATGATCTCAGCTCATGGCAACCTCCGCCTCCCGGGTTCAAGCAATTCTCGTGCCTCAGTTTCCCAAGTAGCTGGGATTACAGGCGTGTGCCACCATGCCCAGCTATTTTTTTTTTTTTTTTTTTTTGTACTTTTAGTAGTGATGGAGTTTCGCCATGTTGGCCAGGCTGGTCTCAAACTCCTGACCTCAAGTGATCTACCTGCCTCTGCCTCCCGAAGTGTTGGGATTACAGATGTAAGACACTGTACCCAGCCTCAGTGTATTTTTTTGAAGTCTCCAAGTCAAAGATGCAAAGACTCCTCTGCAATCCCTCCCTGGCTCCAACTCTCATCATCAAATATTTCTAAACCCTTTCTGGGCTTTTCTGACAATATCAATCATAGCAGAGATAACCTGGAGCGTTAGTATCAGCCTGAATAATCTTGAATCAGGTACTCCTTAGACTGCACATGAGCCATAGTTTGGATTTATTACATATAGTTTTATAGATACTGAAGTGGAGACATAAGGAGAGATTAAGTGATTTGCCACCAGAATGCCCTGGTTGACAGACAACTCAAAATGAAGAATTCTTTTTTTTTTTTTTTTTTTTTTTTTGAGACGGAGTCTCACTGTGTCTCCCAGGCTGGAGTGCAGTGGCACGATCTCGGCTCACTGCAAGCTCCGCCCCCCGGGTTCACGCCATTCTCCCGCCTCAGCCTCCCAAGTAGCTGGGACTACAGGCGCCCGCTACCGCGCCCGGCTAGTTTTTTTTTGTATTTTTAGTAGAGACGGGGTTTCACCATGTTAGCCAGGATAGTCTCGATCTCCTGACCTTGTGATCCACCCGCCTCGGCCTCCCAAAGTGCTGGGATTACAGGCTTGAGCCACCGCGCCCGGCCTCAAAATGAAGAATTCTTGATACCCTCTCCTTTGCTGGGTCCCTGTTACGATCTAGAAATCAGAACAATACATCTGCCCCTTTTGAGAAACTATTTTTCCCTTCCCTTATTATCTCATTCATATGTCCTCTTACTCTTTAATATTAGCCATTTTATATTCAGATCTCTCTTCCTCTTTGGTTTTCTTCATTGTCAAATTATCATGTTACTCATTTATGTTTCTCTTTTCATTTGTCTTCTGAAATTTAAAGATTTTTCAGCTGGGTATTTGAGGCTTCAATCTCTGGCATTGTAAATATTACTTGCATAGTGACCCCAGTGAGGTTAAGAAAAGGTTTACTAAGTGTGTGTGTGTGTGTTGGGGTGGGTAGTAACATAAAATACTTTGGTATTCACTTGTCAGTGTGCACTTAACAGAATGCAGAAAAGAAAAACTGAGCCGGGAACATTGTAAGAGCAAAGAATAAATTGTTTGTTAATAAAAGGTTATGAGTCACAGGCAAAAGGGAAGAGGTAGTTCAAGAGAATCAGAGAAATAATTAGATTCACAGAGGCAGAAAGTCTGGTCCAGATGGTGGGGGATAGAGGGGAGGATAAATTGCACCTCAGGGAGCGATAAGAAAAGGAGGAACGAGGATGTGAAATAGGCTAGTGTCCAACAGTTGTATGCCAGGATGGTAGGAATGTGAGAGGAAATACCTCCACAAAGCTCCAAAACCTAACCACTCCCAGGTAAGTAGAGAAAATCCTTAATAAAAATAGTGTTGAGGTTGGAGTGTCTGGAGGGCTGGTCCTATTTGCCCTTGGAAATGAGCATAATCATGCCATAGCTTGGAGGTTCCAGGGAGCCTTGTTGGCACTGGAAACAATGAGAAAACCAGAAAAGCAAGTCCTTTGGCTCCTAGCTACCTTGAAAGAACTCATGTCATATACAGAGAGTGATCCACCCCCTTCCATAACCCCTTCCCCCAAGTACATAAACAGGGACAAAATGAGGTGGGGGAATTGTCCTGCTGATTGGGGTGAACTAAACCGGCCTGTTGTGTAGAAAGAACCTCATCCCCACATATTCCAATTCAAATACCAGTTGACAGAATGCTCCCCAATGACTGATACTTGTCATGCTGAGTATTAGGGAATCATTTTTTCGTGTCAGAACTTCTAAGGAATCTCAAAATGACCAACTCAAATATGCCATTCTGTGGTTTCTTCCCTCACCCCTTTCCCTTTCACAAATGTGGAGCCATATGTTTCAGAACATACAGCTGTCCTTGCTCAGAATAGCCCAAAATAGCTAGATTCCCCTGCACCTCTCTGGGTGTTAAATGTATTTACATTTCAAAATGCATGTGGGGAAGTGGTTGATTTTACATAGTTTTTTTTCTTGGCTGTCAGCAACTTCTCTCTTCTGTAAACTTAACTTAGTTCAACTAACCTAAACTTTAAGTTTAGTTCCACTCATTACTACTACATTTCAGGTACTCAGTCTTCCTGTCATGATCTTATCATTTCCATGATACTGAAAAACAAAAAGGAAAATTTCCATGAAGGATATAATAAACTCTCCTAGAAGTCATATGTAGGGCTGGCTAAGGTTATTTTAGTCCACAGGAGTAGTTTAAACAATGTTTGAAGTAAACAGAGACAAGAATATCACACTCCTGTGCCAAAGACTACCTTTAAATTTGACTTACCTAAGACAAAAGATTGTAAAGCAACAGTGAGAATAAAGGTGGCTATCTTTCCGAATTTTTTTTTTTTTTTTGAGAGGGAGTCTTGCTCTGTTGTAAGACTCGGTTCACCGCAATCACTGCCTCCTGTGTTCAAGTGATTCTCCTGCTTCAGCCTCCTGCGTGACTGGGATTACAGTCATGCACTACCACGCCCGGCTGATTTTTGTTTTTTTTTCAGTAGAGATGGGGTTACACCATGTCGGCCAGGCTGGTTTTGAACTCCTGGCCTCAAGTGATCCACTCACGTCAGCCTCCCAAAGTGCTGGGATTAAAGGCGTGAGACACTGTGCCCAGGCTCCTTTCTGATTCTTAATTGGCTCAATGAACCAAGATATTTTGAATGAATACCTCTCTTTCTCCCAAATGGTTTTCTAGTGAAGTGCAGGCTCCATGGACTAAACCAATTAAGTGGAAGATAAATGATTGTCTACAGTTCATTGAAAAAGGAGTGCTGCAGAGTCTTAATTCTGGGAGATTACCTGAGATAATGTCATGTCATGGAAATTCCGAGGGGATGCTCCAAATACCAGAGATTTTTGTTGTTTGTTTTGTTTGCAATCCTTATGAAAAAAGACAGGTCCTGTAATCCCAGCACATTGGGAGGCCAAGGCAGGTGGATCACGGGGGTCAGCAGATTGAGACCATCCTGGCCAACATGGTGAAACCCGGTCTCTACTAAACATACAAAAATTAGCCAGGCGTGGTGGTGCACGTCTGTAGTCCCAGCTACTCGGGAGGCTGAGGTAGGAGAATCGCTTGAACCCGGGAGGCGGAGGCTGCAGTGAGCCGAGATCACGCCACTGCACTCCAACCTGGGGGACAGAATGAGACTCTTATCTCAAAAAAAAAAAAAAAAAGAAAGAAAGAAAGAAAGAAAGAAAAAAGACAGGTCATATGACTAAAGAGATTTCTTCAGAATAATTGACTTGAAATGGTTACATACTACAATTTAGCCTAGCTTGCTGGAGGCTGGGGACCTAATAAAAGTGAAGAATATGTAAATAAAGTGCTATTTTGATGAAAGTCAAAGAAATATTCTTCCTGTGTCTACTATATATATTTACTGGCTCCTATGTCATTTCCCCTCCATACTTCTGGGCACAGTGAATGTCTCCTTTGAGCAATGGTCTCTTCTCTCTTCTAGTCTGAGTGTTACCTGCCTTTTAATGCCAGCTCAAATCTCACCTCCTATAAAAACCTCCTCCTACCTTGTCCTCGGATAGGGTTGTCTTCCTTCTCTAAACACTTACAGCTCTTGTTATCTGTAGTTCCCTAGCACTTGGCTTATATGTCATCGTGTCATTTAATTGATTATCTATATATCTAGCAATTTGCCTGAATCCTAACTTTACGTGACCACTATCCAGGTTAAGACATGGGAAACTTTCAGGCTCTGTAAAGACATCAGCTCTGTTTTCATGTTTAAAAATTGCAGGTTGCAATAGTGCTATGATCTGAATGTTCATGTTTTTCCAAAAACTCATATGTTGAAACTTAATCCCCAGTGTTGGGAGATGGAACAGCTGGGAAGTGGTTAGATCATGAGGATGGAGCCCTCTTGAATGGGATTAATGCCCTTATAAAAGAGGTCTGAGGGAGCTTGTTTGCCCCTTTTACCATGTGAGGACACAGCAACCAGGCCCCATCTATGAGGAATGAGCCCCCACCAGAGACTGAATCTGTTGGTACCTTGATCTTGGACTCCCCAGCCTCTAGAATTGTAAGAAATAAATTTCTGTTGTTTATAATGTACCCAGTCTAAGGTATTTTGTTATAGCAGCCCAAATGGACTAAGACAAATAGTAATTGCCCAATTCCTTAAAGGAAATGGAAGCTGTCAGTTGTGAATTTAAAGTTCTGTTTGGAATTAGCAGGTTTGGGGGAAAAAAAGTGAAAGGATGGCTCTTCCCCAAAGCTCTTCTCCAGTAAATATACTGATTTACTGCTGCAGAGATACCTAACAACTTACAGTTTCAACACAGCTTTTGTGCCACCAGTGTTAAGATCACTCAGCTTCTTCCCAAGTCATTAAATACCTGTTAATGCAATTGATGAATTAGCTCTCTGTTGAATGCAATTAAAGGAAAAGATGACAATATTTTCTATGTAATGTTTGGTAGGAAAATTTTATGACTTGGGTCTGTTAGTGTTGTTTAGCTAGTAGTGCCTCAACGTTGTATTAGCAGTTAAGCATTGTTCCTGGCCTACTGTTAACTGGATTTTGGTGGAGAAGCATTTAACTTCTCTGGGAGTCCACAAAATAAGAACTACACCATAGTTTATTTTATTTATATATTTTTTGAGATGGAGTCTTTCTCTTGTCGCCCAGGATGGAGTGCAATGGTGCCATTTTGGCTCACTGCAACCTCCCCTTCTCAGGTTCAAGCGATTCTCCTGCCTCAGCCTCCCAAGTAGCTGGGATTACAGGCACCCGCCACCACGCCCAGCTAATTTTTGTATTTTTAGTAGAGACGGGGTTTCACCATGTTGGCCAGGTTGGTCTCAAACTCCTGACCTCAGGTGATCCGCCTGCCTCAACCTCCCAAAGTGCTGGGATTACAGGTGTGAGCCACTGTGCCCGGCCAAGAACCACAACATAGTTTAACGGAAAATATTTCTTGTAGAATTTGTGTTCATCTTTAGAAGAAATTTTTCCCTTCTGAAGAAAGAAAATACAAATACAAATCTCTTGAGTATATCTTTAATCAGTATTTACTAAAGAACATTAACTTAAGTGATGCCATTTTGTCCAAAATATAAGCTAAACTCTTGACAAACTTCAACGTGTTTTGGAAGCAGAGAGAAGCGCCTGCTGGAGGTTTCTATTTAGTTTCAAAGGAAAGCAGAGCAAATCAGAATCCTGGAAGATTAGACCACCCAGGAGTTCTGCCAAGGTGAAGCTTTTATGAATCCTGGATTGTCTTACGTTTTATTTCCATTCACTTACTCTGAGGAAATCTAACTCATCAGGAGACCTGAAGATAATGAGTATCCCTGGAGTATCTTGTGCTGATTTTTGTGATGCCTCAACTGAGGCAACTGGTTGAGAAAGGAGCCAGATAGCATCTTTATACTTAGCCCCATGGAGATAAAGCTACTCCTGTTCCCTGTGATGCTTGGATCACATCGAGATGCTTTGCTTGACCTGTTGCTACTCTCACACAGCTTTCATGAAATGCTTCCTATTTGCTATTCTGAATCATAGTTTGACTTTGTTCACATCGTCTTAACCCTTTTAAAAAGATGACCTCATCAGCCAGGTGAGTTGGTGCCTTACCTCTAGAAATCCTCCTATCATCTCTTTTCCTGCTTTAACCTTGGTCGCTGCTCCAACTTCTGTTCAGCTCTATATTGAAGTTCTACTGTTCGGCCCTGGTGCTCTGCTAAACTACTTGGTATCAGCTTCTCTGGCTCTGTGTTAGCCTTTGCCTTTCCCACAACCCTCATGTTTGTCATTTTGTTCTATACACTTAGGAAAATTCCTTGCCTTACTTTACCTGGTTCCTCACAAGGAAAAGAGCACAGGATAAGCCTGTTTCCTTTTGTAAAAAAATCATTGTGCAAATGGTCTCATTAGCATAATTTAGGAGAAAATTTTAAGTCTTACCAACAGAGATTGAGATTTCTGCTGTGGTAGCTGATAGGCTGAAGAAGAATTTCCAGATTCTTAGCTTTGAATGACATTTACTGAAAGAGGGAGAGGAGGTGGGGTGGGGGGGCGGGAGAGAGAGAGAGAGAGAGACTGAGATAGTTTTTGATGAAGCAGCAAGTGGAAAATACTGTATTCTTCTTTCTCGCTTAATGTGTTCCTGGGCTCCAAAGGCAAACACAATGAAACAATAATGTAAGAAAAAACCCAAGAAGCAGATATCCTTGGAAAATACCATACATGTATTTAAACAGCTGCTTTAGATGATCTGTGCCATGGTTGCCCTGTATTACAGCAAATAAGCACTGGGGTCAACTCTATAGTTGATGCATGGTAGCTGATAATTACCAACCAAGATGAGCTCAGAAGACTTACAGGAAAACTCAGGCTGAGTTCTCTCTTTGAAATGCAAACTAAAAGCATTCCATTTATAGCCAGCTGCAGAAGAAATGTGTACTCATTACTAATAAAGTAATTCTGAAATCCTCAAAAAGAATACATGCTGAAGAAGAAATGATTGGAATGGTCCCCAAATCTGCCACACCTTCAGTTGCATTTAACTTGTTTGCCTTAATAATTTTATACAAGTGACAGACAGACTTATCTTCTGGGCCCCTCCCCTCTGTATACTGGAATTTGACAAACGACAGCTGGGGAGAGGGGACTCTGAGGTTGGAAGGTAGACACAAATATCCTTGGAATGGAGAAGAGAAATTGATCAGACTGGTATTGCATGATAACATCCACCTCCTCTGTTCTATTTCTAAAATCACCAGGAAGTCTTCGGATCTGTAATTTGATTTTCTGTGTAGCTCTACCTACCAAAAGGGAATGTGCAGACAGTTGGCCTAACTCCTGGGCCAAGCCATGTCGCCAGTTCTAAATGAGTAAATTGGCATTCTGGCTTAGTAAATCAGACTTTGGGTTTGCTTTGCCTGAATCTAGCTCCAGAGACACATCACCTCTGGGCAAACTTAAAAATTGGATAGTGGGGTTCAGGAAAGGGCTTTTTGGGTGATGCACAGATGTATATATATTTACACAGGAAGAAAACTCATGACCTTTGCTTTAATTCTCAAATGGGAACTAACACTAAAAATCGATGATATTTACTGACATAATGTGTGTAGTGAAGCTGAGGCCACACCTGGGCCCAGGGTGACCCTTTCCAGGTACTGACATAGGAAGGTTTCTGCCTAAAGCCATCAGTGACTCTCTTCTCATCTTTTAACTGAAGTAGATTGTACTCTTTTGGGAGCTAAAAGGACTTGACTGAGCCTTTTGAAGAAAGTAAATTATTCCACTGCCTTGCAGAAATGTTTTCTAGAACTGTCCCTACAACTCAATGATTTCCACGAGTGTGTTGTGAGCAGTTTTATCAAGGCCTTTCCTTGCATGTGTTAGATTCAAACTGTTTATTTATTTAAACAATTATTTTTTAAAAGAAACTTCACAACTTGAGAGAAGAGACAGAAAATAGAATGGGAAAAGTGAAATCCACTAATCTAGGTGAGGAAAAGTATTCCATTTCATTTCCCATCTACTGTGTGTAGAATTGTTTTGTTCTATAGTTTTAAAAAATTAACAATAGCACAGACATTTTAATTTATGACTATATTTTCTTTATATTACAAGACAAAGAAACCTCTCTCTGTTTCTGGAAAACGATCATTCTGTAGCAGATACACGCAGACTGTTGTGCATTATTACAGCGCAATGGGGAAAAATTCAAATATCATTTCCAAGTGCTAATAATAACAAAACCACAGTGAGATGTGGAAAAGTAGGGAAAAGATAAACTTAAAACTCCTGCTTTATATCTACGAGATGCAGTCTTGCTAAAAGGTGTGTTGATGAAAAGAGTTGATGAAAAGAGTCAAACTCTGTAAAATCTTTGAAGAGGGTCATTCTAAGCCAAATGTGAGTGACCATCACCTAAGGCACAGTTTCACAAGGTGCTGAGAACATGTGCCCAAAATGGTTAGGCTTCAGCTTGATTTTACACATTTTAGGGGGATATAAGACATCAATCAATATAATGTGAGAGATACATGGGTTTAGTCTGGAAAGGTGGGACAACTCAAAGTGGAAGTGAGGTGGGGGTGGCATAGGGGGTGGTGGGGGATGACTTGGGGTGTGGTGGAGTGGAGCTTACAGGTTATAGGTAGATTCAAAGATTTTCTGATTGGCAATTGGTTGAAAGAGTTAGTTATTATCTAAAGACTTGGAATCAATAAAAAGAAGTATCTGGGTTAAGATAAGGGGTTGTGGAGACCAAAGTTCTTATTAATAGAAGATGTCTCAGAGGTCGCTGCCCTTAGAGACAATAGATGGCAAATGTTTCCTATTTAGACCTTTAAAAGGTGCTTGACTCTCAGTTAATCTCTTCAGGGTTGGGAGGGCTGGGAAGAGGAAAGATCTAGTTATGTTAACAGAGATTCTTTACAGATGCAAAAGTTCCCCCACAAAAAATGGCTTTGTGGGACCATTTTAAAATATGGCAAAGAAATATATTTTGGGGTAAAATATTTTGATATCCTTCCTTATCTGTCATGTGATATTATAGTAGAGTCAGGTTGGAATTTGCTATCTTATTGCTACAGAGAATCTGTTCTTGGCTGGGTTTCAGGCCAAGATTCAGTGCTCACACCTGTAATCCCAACACTTTGGGAGGCTGAGGTGGGTGGATTGCTTGAGTTCAGGAGTTTGAGAACAGCTTGGGCAACATGGCAAAACCTTGTCTCTACAAAAAATACAAAACAGCTGGGCATGATGGTGTGTGCCTGTAGTCCGAGATACTTGGGAGGCTGAGGTGGGAGGATCATCTGAGACTGGGAGGTTGAGGTTGCAGTGAGGCCTGATCATGCCATTGTATTCCAGCCTGGGTGACAGAGTGAGATCCTGTCTCCAAAACAAACAAACAAACAAACAAACAGTCTGTTATATTTTAATGTTAATGCTGGTCAGCTGCCTCTAAACTCCAAAAGGGAAAGACCATAATGATTCCTTCCTGTCACGACATGAACTCATTCTTCAGATTTCTTTGAAATTTTCTTGGTGAAGAGGGAATCCCTACATTCACTTGGAGGGGCTTACAGTTTTATTTTTGGCTTTGGGTGGTCAGAAATCATACCAAGTGCCTCACAAACTCCGGGCACACAAAGACAACCAATAATTAATACTTTAAAAAAGACTCGAGACTAACAAATTCTATGATGGGTTGGTTAAGAAATCCAATAATTAACTCAGGCAATTCTAATGCAGGGAGCACATCTTGGCTAAGAGGAAGCCAGCCCAGCTAAGTGTTATAGAACAGCAGAGGAGCGGAGACAGGCAGCCATATTTTAGGGTTAATGGCACAGCTTGGCCATATTTGTGCATGTGCATAGTGATTTGTTTTTCAGACACAGAACCAATGACTTTCCAGGCTAAAAGACCAAGATATTTTATGAAAAATATATAAAACCAACCAGGCTTTAAAAAAAAAAAAAATCTCAGCTAGCAATCCACAATGTTTATCCTGTGCTGGAATCAATTCAAAGTCTGAGCAGTTACGTGGATTTCTGAGTGGATACATTTACAAGATAAATGAGCAAAAAAGTCCACCTAAACTAAGTAAATCTAAAGATTTAGTGATTTTTACAATGGAATAATAATCTTTTGTTGTGAGAATTTATGATGTCACTGTCTACGGACATTTAACCCTATCAAGTCGAATTTAAGTTTCTGGGAACCGTAGGAAGTGCCACTGGGAATGGTGAAAGCTGTGGAATTAAGTCATTTGGATTTTTGTTTTTTAAACCCTCCCTGAGGGGCCAAGGGTCATTTCCTCCATATTGTTTCTTCAGGTTTAAATTGCTGCTTCCCCTCTGAGGCAGTGTGAAAAAGTAAGCTATGGAATAATGAGTCTTTTCAAGTCAAATGCAAACAATTCCACCTTAAAATAGCAGAGCTCACCTTAAGCCAGCTTGGCAGCCTGCCAGAGAAGGGCATGAAAGCTGCACTTTAATCAAAAAGATGCGTATTCTTTATGCAGGCTGTGGAATGAACAGCTGGGAAGAGGGTTTTTATTGATTCTTTTTATTTCCCTCTCCTCTTCACCCCTCACCACTCTTTCTAACAAACACATTTAAAATTTACTGGCAGACTTTTTTTCTTTTCTGAAACCTATTGGAAGAAAAACTTTTTCCTTTCTAAGTGCCCCATAATTTGGAAGCTTCCTAAAGGGGCTACAAGCTGCATCTTGATATTGCCTTTATCTTGGCTGAAATCAAGCCCAGGCAACATTAGTTGCACGAGAATCCTCAGAGAAAAGGGAATAGTGAAATGCTCTGGCAGAATGAAGCACTATTCTACTGAAGGCTGGATGGAAACACCCAGTTTTGGTCCAGGAATGACAAGTGCTCTGGCTTTAAGGGATGGAGGCAATAAGAATCACACACTGCTCTCCCCCTTAGTGATGGAAGTACAGGCTGGAAAGCTATAAAGGATGACTTAATTGCACATAATTTTTGATGCTGAACCAAGTTAGAAGGAACTTTAGGTATATACGAGACTAGGGCACATCAGTACACACCAGCAGTAATCAGTAATGCTAGCAATCATCCTTGAAAACAGAGCACCACAGGACAGTGCAGACATCACATCATGAGTATTAAAAATAATCTCTGTAAGCTCTAGGGATCAAAAAATACACAAAGAGTAATTGATCACTTTGACACAGGTAACCGTCCTCTCTCTCTCTCTTTTTTTTTTTGAGACAGAGTCTAACTCTATGACTCAGGCTAGAGTACAGTGGTGCAATGTTGGCTCACTGCAACCTCTGCCTCCTGAGTTCAAGTGATTCTCATTGTCTCAGCCTCCCGAGTAGCTGGGATTACAGGTGTGTGCCACCACATTAGGCTAATTTTAGTATTTTTAGTAGAGACGGGATTTTGCGATGTTGGCCAGGCTGATCTCAAACTCCTGTCCTCAGGTGATCCATCCACCTTGGCCTCCCAAAGTGCTGGGATTACAGACATGAACCACCACACCTGGTCTTTCTTTTTTCTATGCTAAAACAGAGATGCAAATTGGGGGTCTGGACAAAAAATCCAACATGTTTGGCTTTCATAGAATCTTCTAACAATCTTTAACATTAGTGATAATGTGTAATTCATAGTATCTTCTAACAATTTTTAAAATTAGTGCTAATGCAAATTGGGGTCTAGATAACAAATCCAACATGTAGACCTGTTGCGTTTGGCTAAAAAATTTTAAAGTTAGTGCTAATGTGTAATTTAGAAGTTACCATATAAACCCAGCTTTTCAGTTTCTCTTGAAAAATTGGAGATGCGGCACACTGGGTGTGCATCTCCAGATGAAAACAGCTGGGAAGATCTGAGTAGTAGGTGCCCCATTAGATGAGGCAAGTGCTTGCTAGATTGATAACCTTGCCTTCCTATGCATGGAACCTGCCTGGCCTAGTTAAGCTTTTGAGTTTACAGCCCCTATAGCAAATGTGCAATAGTTCAATTAGCAAGTAGCTACTGAACATCCTTTATCTATGTGCAGATTCTATTATAGCACTTCCCAGTCGAAAGCTTTTCATAGCTCTCTGCTTGCCAACACTATGAGATGCAAACTCTTCAGGTTGGAATAAAATCTCCCAACCTTTGCGTCATGCACTAATGCTGAATTCTCTTCCCACACGCCCATGGATACTCACACTTCCTATCTTCTGACTGCACAAGTTGTGTTTGTCTTCATTTGTTCCCGGAATCCCCCATTCTGAATAGTTGCTGCTGACTGTCCTCGTTCCACCCTTCTTTCACATAGTTAGCTGTGGAAGTCTTACTCATCTGCAAGGACTAGGTCAAGCCTGATTCATCGAAGACCACTCTTCTCAACTTCTTAGTGAAGAAGGGCCAATTTCTTTTTCTCTCTTCCTTCCTTTTTCCTTTTCTTTTGAAAATTCTCAATCTGTTCACAGACATACAAAGCACAAAGCACAAGTTGTAATTTTTTATTATTAGATTCAGCAGGCAGAATTTCTACTTTGTCAATTGCTATAAGAGTTTCTAAATAAGTACTCTCAATTTCTGAACTTATTTCGTATGGAGTAATAATGAGAGCTGGCTCTTGGGCCACATTTTGAGTATCTTTTGTCAGATACTGTCAGGTGAATTAATCTCCCTGTTACCTGAAATCACACAGAACTGTCTATACTTTCACCATGCCAAACTGTATCAGAGCTGTTTAGGTTGCTCTGCCTGTTCCATTTTAAACTTTAGGAGGACAAGAGCTTTCTCAAGTCTCTTTCCCTCATGCTGGCCCCTCTGGACCCATTTGCCAATGAAAGGGGTTTACTCAATGTTGGATTTTCAGCACTGTTCCCAGGAGATATCAGGAGTGGGAGGATTCAGAATCATTTTGCCATAGTGGTAACCTTCAAGGAGTTTACAATAATGTTAAATAGAAGATTAATGTTAAAAGAGAAACTTCAGCACATTAAACCTTTAGAGAGTTTATTTGAGCAGATAGCAATTCATGAATTGGACAGCTCTACACTGGAAGTGGTTCAGGGCTTCAGCAGAGGTGGTTGATGGAAAAGCTTTTACAGGGTGAGTAAGAAAGCAGAGCAAAGAAATTGCTTGATTGGATGAAGTTTGAAAAATTGTCTTTTTTGGACTATCTTGATGGGAAGTTCAAGACAATATAATCAATGCCCAGTTGACTATGTGATTGGTTGAGCTTAAGTTTCATTTCTTTTAAATTAGCCACTTGCATGAAATGAGGCCGAGCTAGGTTTTAGTTGCCTTAGATAGGAACCCAGGGTGTTAAACTCACCTGTCTAATTGCTTCTCAATTTATTATTTCAACGTTAACCTGCATAAAGAGATAGCAGATAGTACATAATAAATAATTGCTGAAGTTTGTGATACATCTTATGAAAATGTAGGCAGAAAATAAGGTGCCCAATGAATGCTGGACCAGGCTTAGATTTCAGTCTATAACTTGAGAGAGACCTTCCCATTGATGATGGCAGCCCTAAGTGGTTGCTTATCATGGACAATGTGCTCTGTGCTTTAGTTTGCTCCTCTTTCAATTGAGGGGTTCAATTAAGGGATCCCCTTAATTTCCATGGCCATATGATTCAGAAGTGTCAACAATGGAATAATCTACTATGTATATAGTTTGTAAAAAATAGTTAGAACGCACATATTTTTTCATCTTTTTTTTCCCAACCTGCCATTAGGTGAAAATCTAACTTGGATATACTTCTTTATAACAAAATCTCTGTAGACACAAATGATAATGTAGATCCAATTTATCAATTACTCATGTTAACTAATGTTCACTCCAGT
This sequence comes from Papio anubis, assembly GCF_008728515.1. NCBI lineage: Eukaryota > Metazoa > Chordata > Mammalia > Primates > Cercopithecidae > Papio > Papio anubis. The sequence goes on along the minus strand of NC_044977.1, from coordinate 113,287,085 downwards.
CAGCTATATTGAAAATATTAAAATAATTCAACAAATTTCTGGGAGTTTGTGATAATGAGGTTTGACTGGTTTTTCCTTTGGTATTTTCTGTGATATTTCTCCTTCATTTTATTGCCAACGTCAGAGGGACTGTTGTAGCATAGGCCTGAAGCCTGCTTTCAGGATCTGTGTAGAACCAACCAACCAAGAGAGTCTTTTATTTTGTCCCTCAGTTGACCTCCTTCCAGATATGCTGAGTCCATTTCCCTGAAATGACTGAGCGGGGAGAGGTAACTGCAGCTGTGTTTGGATACCTTCTTTCTCTCCCTTGGCTCCAGCCCAGGAAAACGACTCTTTCATAGTCACACAAACCACTTCATTATCATATTTTTGAGGATGTTGGCCAGGGGAAAGGGCAGACCAGTCAGTAGGCTGGAAAGTTAGAAATGTGTGTGTTTATTTTTCCCTCCCCTCTCCACTGTGCTATTGGAACTGGTATAGAAAGGGAATAGTCATCCACAGCTGTCCCTTTTCAGGAGGGTGAAGTTCAGAGGAAGAAATGTTTGCATAGACATTTGATAATCATAATAAAAAAAGACCATTAGAAGCTCATTGATTAAAGAGTCACTGCAGATTTCAACTATAACTTAGACCTTTTTTTTTTTTTTTTAAAGACAAGGTCTCTCTCTGTTTCCTAAACTGAGTGCAGTGGCATGGTAATGGCTTATTGCAGCTTCCCAAGTAGCTGGAACCACAAGCATGTGCCCCCATGCCTGGCTAATTTTTAAATTTTTTTGTAGAGAAGGGGGTCTCCCTACGTTGCCTAGGCTGGTCTTGAACTCCTGGGCTCAAATGATCCTCCTGCCTCGGCCTCGCAGAATGTTGGGATTATAGGCATGAGCCACTGCACCTCACTAGATACTTAGGTACTTTTGAAAGAGGAGTCCAAATGGGCAAATGTATTAAGGGCTTGTCGTTTATGATTGGCACTACAGCTGTATCACATAGTGTGAAAGAAAATTAAATTAATTCTCTCCCTTTGTAAATGTGCTTTATCAAATTTTAAAGTGCTATGTAAATAAGTTGATATTGTTTTCAATGCATAAAGCTGTAGCTTAGACTCAATGAATTTTTATTTTTAACTTATGAAGTGAGATTGTAGTTCATTTTATGAAAGAGGCTAACACACTTTTGGATGTATAAATTCTGATATGTCTATTGAACAAGGTATATGTTTTATTCAATGATCCTATATTGGTGACCTACTATGTGATAATTACTTGGGCCTATAATGATAGTGAATACTTTTATGATACTATGGTTTCCATGCTGTTCTTACATGGCATTAATTTATTTTACCTCTATGAATACTATCGGTTATCACCTCCTACAGATGAGGAAACAAAGGCACAGGTGTCTTTGACTTGGTTTTAGGGATGGAATTATAGGTTTCAAAAAATAGCATGGGAGTGCAGAGGGAAATCTAGGAGGCAGTATCTGAGTTGTGAACATTAACTAAGAATTTGCTAGACAAATGCTGTGGTTTGAATGTGTCCCCCAAAGTTCGTATGTTGGAAATGTAATCTCAATGCAACAGTCTTGGAAGGTGGGGCCTCACAGGAGGTAATTAGGTCATGAGGGCTCTGTCCTCATGAATGGCTTAATGTTGGTATTGCAGGAGTGGGTTAGTTATTGCCAGAGTGGGTTTGTTATAAAAGCAAGTTCTGCTGCATCGCTCTCTGGCTCTTTCTCCCCCTCTCTCACATGCACTCTGTGAGAAATAAATTTCTTTTCTTTCTTTTTCTTTTTTCTTTTTGAGATGGATCCTTGCTCTGTCGCCTAGGCTGGAGTGCAGTGGGCCGATCTCGGCTCACTGAAACCTCCACCTCCCCGGTTCAAGCAATTCTCTTGCCTCAGCTTCCCAAGTATCTGGGATTACAGGCGCCGGCAACCATGCCCGGCTAATTTTTGTATTTTAAGTAGAGACAGGATTTCACCACGTTGACCAGGCTGGTCTCAAACTCATGACCTCAGGTGATCCACCCACCTTGGTCTCCCAAAGTACTGGGATTACAGGCATGAGCCTCTGGGCTGGGCCTAATTTCTTTCATTTATAAATTACCCAGTCTGTGGTATTCTGTTACAGCAAAACAAAATGGACAAAGATAACAAAGGAGGTAGGAAAGTACATTGAAATGATTCCACTGTCACAAACATTTCTAAATGCCTTTCCAATGTATATGTTTTAAAATTACTTTCAAAATAAGTGGCACATTTTTCAGTATCCTCAATTGTGGAAAATCTTTGGATGTGAAAGTATATTTGAATGTTGGACAAAGTGCAATATCATTCACATTCAAGTTTAGTAAATGAAACCAGTCATTTTGTCAACATTGGCAAATGGCTTAAAAAATAATACTAATATTTTGCACGTGATTCATATATAAATAGGTTCTAAGGCTAATGCCAAAAAAGTTTGAAGAACATTTTCAGCTTATCTTACAACTAGAAGCCCAAATAATAGGAATATGAATTTACATATGCAAATGAAAACCAGCTTCATTTTAAAAACAGAATGTGAGCATTAGATATACTTGTGCATTGTGCTTCCAAGGATCTGTGTGTATAGCTCTATTATCATACCCTACTTTAGAGGTGGGTGTGAGTTCCCCCTCCAGGCTGTGAGATGCGTCCAGGGAGCCGTCCTGAGTCCTCCAAATTGGCACAGTGTCTTTCGGGTAGGAATTTCCCAGTAAATGCTTATTTAAATGAATTCAATAAGTGCATTTTGATTTTTCCATTGATTGAAACAGTGGAACGGTGGCTAAGAGATAATTCTTTATTATAAGCACCCTTCATAGGCAAAGTGAGAATGTGCTTATTTATGCAGTCAAATAATTCAGACTCCTGTTCCCACATTGGTCTTGATTGTCTTGATTAGTGGATGGCTCCACTATTACACTAGGTTTCATGGGTTTCACCTATTTTCTGGCAGTTAATTTAAGGAGATGGTGCATTAAGACAACTTGGATGGAAAAAATAAATTGCAGCATAAAAAGCAAACTGTGATTGTGTAGAATTGTGAGATAATTTAACTTCATTTTATTTACTTATTTATTTGTTTTGCGACAGAGTCCCGCTCTATTGGCCAGGCTGGAATGCAGTGGCAGGATCTCACTGCAACCTCTGCCTCCCAGGTTCCAGTGATCCTCCTGCCTCAGCCTCCCAAGTAGCTGGGATTACAGGCGCCTGCCACCACTCCCAGCTAATTTTTGTATTTTTAATAGAGATGGGGTTTCACCATGTTGGCCAGGCTGCTCTTGAACTCCTGACCTCAAGTGATCTGCCTGCCTTGGCCTCACAAAGTGCTGGGATTACAGGCATGAGCCATCGTACCTGGCCTCAACTTGATTTTAACGTGTGGGTGAGAAATATGTGTTCTCATGTACTCAGTTTTGGTTTAAGTGTATAAATGGACTTACATGTGACACAGGTTGGAAAGGAGCAGATAGAGCACTTCAGGCAACAAGGCACTAGATGAAGCACCATGGTACTCTAAGACCTTCTCCACTTTGTCCACATCCTACTTCCCTTTCATGATGCAGCGCTTATTCTGCCTCCTTCCTGAAATCTCTCCTGACCTCTTCATTCTAATTAACATACCCTTCTCGGGACATCCAGAGCATCTCATCTTGCCTTTCCTAAGGTACTTTTCCTAATGCCTTCTATCTGGTTTAATACCTATCTGTACATATCGTCTCCCCCTCCCCACCACTATATATGATGCCCCACAAGAGCAGAGTCTGTGTATCTACATCTTTGTTTCTTTACATGGTGTCTGGCACAGCACCTTCTTCAGAGTGGGTTTTCAATACGTGATTATTGAAAAGTAAATGAGTAAGATGGCCATGACAAAGCAAAGGAGTAATAAACAACTTCTTCCTAAGAGATGGAAGATATACAATGTTTTGCTTTGTGAATACACAGCCATGCAGGTCTAGAGAGAAATGCAATGTATGTTTATTTTTGTTGTGTTTATTTGTTCTTAGTCAAGGTGTCTAATCTACTATGCTGTTTCCTTATGAACAGATGGAAACTTATCATGCATAGGAGTCTCTGAAGGAAATAATTTTTGTTTAAACTTTGCCTTAGAAACTTCAAGGGAATTCAGAATAGGATTTCTTTAATGATCTGGCTGTATTATATTACCGATTGCCAAGCTGAAAAATGCTTGGCAGAACTTTTGGCTTCTGAGGTTTTGGATGTCTTCCAGGTAATCTGCCTCAGAATTTTGAAATACAAATAAATGAGTTCCAGTTCAAATTTAAAAAAAATCTGAGCTGCTAGGCCTTTGTTTACCTTCCATCTGAACATTTTGGTACAGAAATACCAACCAAGCAGAAAGAAGATAATCAGTCGACATTTCTGAGGTTATTAGTGGCCTTGGTTTAGAAGAACAAAATGAGAGTAAATGGTTTAAAACTTCATCATGTTTCTTCATAGTAACTGGCTTCTGCCTGCTGGCATTTATTTTCCAGGATGTTTTCTCCCAGTTTTTATTTGGGAGAGGAGGATGAGGGTGTTCTTTGCTGCTTTGATTCTGCCAGAGGGAAGATTCTGAATGTTCCTTTGTTAAACGTTACACACTTAGCTTTTGTTTTACTTTCTTGTCTGGTAGCCAAGTATTTTTCAAGTCACTCAACGTTCTACTGAGGCATGCTAGTCCACTGAATATGATTCTAAAGGAAACTTTAACATGACCTAAAAAGAGGGAGGACGGAGAGCTTTGGCTATTGTGAGCAGCACAGCTAATGAAGATGCAGGATAATTTGCATGCACGATATCCCTTCAGTTATTTCTGTAAATCTCAGAGCCAGTTCCTGTCAAGTTGTGAGGGAAACATTTTTTACTAAGGAATAAAAAGATAGACCAGACCCAGTGGCTCACATCTGCAATCTTTCAGAGGCCGAGGCGGGCAGATCGTGAGGTCAGTAGTTTGAGACCAGCCTGACCAACATGGTGAAACCCCGTCTCTACTAAAAATACAAAAATTAACCTGGCATGGTGGTGGGTGCCTGTAATCCCAGCTACTTGGGAGGCTGAGGCAGGAGAATCGCTTGAACCCGGGAGGCAGAGGTTGCAGTGAGCTGAGATCGCGCCATTGCACTTCAGCCTGGGCAATACAGTAAGACTCTGTCTGGAAAGAAAAAAAAAAAAAAAGAATAAAAAGAGAAAGAAGGAAAGCCCCTACTTCCACTCCACAAACACACACGCACATTCCATGCACATGTATATGTGTGTACATGCTCAAAAGTGACGTGGTCTTTGTAGGATTTCGTGGCTACAACACCATTGTTTATGTTCTGGGAGACTGGGGTGAGCCAGTAAGTATTCTGAAAGGGAAAGACATGGTGGGGAGGATATAACGGCTTTTCATTTTAAGAAATCCCTCTTCTCAAGCCTACTATTAGCTTGTTTCTTTGACAACTACTATGCATTTGCTATGGAAATATATCCCCAGAATAAAATTTCCATGGAAGGAAAATAATAGCATCAAATTTTTCCTCCAAAGTTTCAGATACAATGAGATTTATTTGTCCTTAACTTTGGATTGGCGGAAGAAGACCAATACCTCTCACAATACAATTCAAAGAAATGAGATTAAAACAATCTTTCTCACTTTACAATTTTGGATGATATGTTTTATTTAAAAACTTTTCATTTCTGTGGGAGGTTTTTATAGGAAAATATCTTTAGTATTTCATATGACCATTGTCATTTGAAGATGACACTGAACTTGCCTTCCCACTTGTAAGTTCTCCCTACAGACCAGCATGAAACAAGCAACTTAGCCCATCGGCTAATGCCCAGCCTGGGACTAGGCTGGCAGCATAGGTGGACAGGCCACCTGAAGCCTAGAAATGACCTGACCTCTCTACTCTGATAGGTTCTGAGACAGCCACTTAGCTCTAGTTGCACTAGCATTCTTTTCAATATCTTGGAATAGAATACGCTCTGAGAAAACTGTGAAACAAACAAAAACAATTTTTTTTTAGGAAAATTTTATTCTCCCTCATGCCTTCTTCCCTTCACCAGCTACCTAGTTTCTTTACCTGTTCCTGGCCCTGCAAAGCTCTCATGCGTCACTGTTCTGGGTAAGAATCTTCTCTCTAGAGCATTTGAGACCCTTGCCCTTCCCTTTACCACCCCATCCCCAGACCCTAATTCCTTCCCAAGTGCAGACTTAGCATTAGATGATGATCGTATGAAAATAGGAGTAACTAACATTTGTCACATTCTTTGTTTGTGTATGCCCTTCGCTAAGCCTGGTAGCTGACCTGTCTCATTTAATTACTACAACAACCTTATAAGCTATATAGAATTTTTAATTCCAGTTTTATTTCTGAGAGACAGAGGCACAGAAGCAAGAGTCATTCGGTTACTACACGGGAAACGTGGATTTCAATCTAGGCCCTAATCTGGGTTTAGTAGCATTGTAGTTGAAGAGTATAGAGTGGCAAGTGTGAGACAACCTGAGCATTTAAAAATGACTATGAATGTATAAAACTCCACAAGTACATAATTAAACTCAGAAAAGAGAATGTCTTCCAAAACAAAACTCATTTGCCATCACTGGAGGTGATTATTACATGAACTGATTATTCTGAGAATTGAGAATTAAATATAATTAAGTATTTAATGTCTTTCTAGAAGAAACTGAATTTCAGCATAACTAAATAGTTCCACTTGATGAAGGAAAACTTTTCTTTATTGAAGAATGTGAGCTGTGAATGTAGATGCAGTGATATGGTCAGAAAGTCACCGTTTTGCAGCCCTTGATAGGATGGAAATTCAAACAAGAACCTTTGACAGATGCTGAAACCACTGAAAGAAAAGTTGACAGGGACCATCACGACAGACTTCCTTACATGATTGCCAATTGAGTGTTGGGGCGGGGGCATAACTCTGCAGTAGAGGAGTCTGGCCATCATCACCTGATGCTATGATGCTCTAGACACTGCTGTTGATGCAATGGCCAGTTACTGTGAAGATCCAAATGTGGTACAACATAAAGTTGCAATATCATCTATGAAGCATTCTTGCTGAAAGTGAATCTACTCAAGCCTTTAGTTAAAATTTCTACTTCGTAAGAAATGCAGAAACTAGAGGAAAATCTTAACCAGCACCACAAGGAAATAAACAAATCCAGAAGGCCGATCATTCTATAGACTGATCTTGATTCCTCAGCAATTAATGTCAGGGTACAAAAAGGGAGTAGGAAGGAGGTGTTTTAGAATTATATAATTAGCAAATGTTATTCATGATTTTTCACAGGATACTAGTTTGAACAAACCAACTGTAAAAAAGATACTTTTGGAACAATTACAGAATTTTGAATATGGTATTAGGGAATTGCTAATATATTTTATCAGCTGTGATAATGCTGTTGTAATTATGTAAAAACAATCCGTCTTTAGAGATGCACGCTGAAGTATTAAGGAGTAAAATACTATGATGTCTTTTTTTTTTTTTTTTTTTTTTTGAGACAGAATTTTGCTCTTGTTGCCCAGGCTGGAGTGCAGTGGCACGATCTCGGCTCACCACAACCTCCACCTCCCAGTTTCAAACGATTCTCCTGCCTCAACCTCCCGAATAGCTGGGATTACAGGCATGCGCCACCACGCCTGGCTAATTTTGTATTTTTAGTAGAGACAGGGTTTCACCATGTTGGTCAGGCTGGTCTCTAACTCCCTACCTCAGGTGATCCGCCCACCTTGGCCTCCCAAAGTGTTGAGATTACAGGGGTAAGCCACCATGCCTGGCCAATACTATGATATCTTATTTTAAAGTATTTCAACAAAAACTGAAGCAAATATAGCAAAATGTCAATAGTTGTTAAATCTAGGTGATGACATGGAAGTAGGAATTATTGAAAATTTTACAATTAAAACATATAAAAATGAAAAAAAAGAAAAGAAAAAAGAGTGGATTGGTCTCAATACAGAGAGCCCTGGATTGCAGTCCCAGCTCTAACCACTGACTTTTTGTAGGGTTTGGGCAAGTCGCTTCACTCTCAGTGCCTTTGTCTGCAAAACGGTGGTAATGGCAGTGTTTGCTTCCTAGAATTGTTGTGGGATAAAATGAGTTAACACAAGTAAGGAGCTCAGAACAATGATTGGCATGTAGTAAGCTTTCAACAAATGTTTGCTATAATTGTTTCATGTAGGAGGAGTCAGATGGAATTAGGTTTAAATCCTGGCTCTGTCTTTTATTAGCTATGCTGCCTTGGGCTGTTTGCTTAACCTCACTAAAACTCAGTTTTCAGTGGAAGTAATAATACTGCTAGGGTTGTGGTGGGATTAATAACCTAGCATATATAAAGTCACTAGCATATAGTAACCACTTAATAGATAGTGGCTTTGACTATCAGTGCTGTCAGATAGCTATATTTTTTATGAGGCCTTCAACGCCCTACTCCAATGCACAGCTAAAATTGGAATGTCCTGGCACTGTAGTTGTGCAGGAGAACGCTGATAGATCTGCAATGAGAGTGTGGGGAAGCCTCTTTGATCTCCACTCGTGATGTCGAGACAAACATCATGCCATATGGGTGATTCCTCACTCTGTGTGTTTGGCAGAGGCCTTGCTTTAAGGATGGTTGGATAGAGCACATAGGGCAGGTTCAGGAGAAGATCTGGGCTTTTTCAGGGTACAGAATGTGGATAGGAACCAGAAGAAAGGAAAAGAGATGGGGAACTAGGGAGTCTGGCTCACTTTAACTTCTCTTGGAAGTTTGAAGTAGTCCATGAAAGTGAAAGCATTTTTCATCGCGGTCATCAACTGCTATAGGCATTTGCACCCTGCAAATAGATTAATTTCACCAGATGTTCTGTGAGGCTTTAGCCAGCACTACTGTTTCTCAACACATAGCCTTACCTGGAACATGTAGTGTTGCCATGTGCCCAGGGAGATAATTTAGGGACTAATGGGCCTTGCAAGGGAATGTGGCCACAGAAGATAGCATTTCTAATACTTGACTCTAGTGATTATATAGACTTTTGATGGCATCAGTGGGGCAATGTGAAAATCTATTATTTTCTTTTTCTTTTTTTAACAGTGTAAAGAGGTGTTTTCGTTTTAACTGTGTATATGTAACATTAGGCGAAATTATTTAAAGTCAATAGATTTTTATTCAAGTAATTCCATGTTGCAATTTCTTCCACTGTCCATCAAGGTCACTTTAGATCCTCTAAAGAGCTGGAGTCAAAATTTGTCTTCAAAAGATTTATCTTCAAGTTAGCCCTTTTGAATGAAACTGATGCTTATTTTAATGCAGTTGTCCTGTCAGGCCATAACTCTTTGAATTTGGCTTCTGTCATCTCCTTTTAATATGGATATACTGATGAAGACTTCAAAATTTACCTTTGGAAAAATCAGGAATCTTTGAGATCTAATTTCTTCAACCAATTTACTTTAGGGTCATTTTTTAGTGTAGGTGGATCTGCCTAGTTCTCAATTTGACACCCTTTCTAAACCTGAGTGAGTTCAAATCATATTCATTCGTAAGCGATCACACTCAAGAGTATTGCAGAATATGGAATATGCCAATACCCAAGGTAAAAAAGTAAATTATCAGGTCTTTCATACATTTAGTAACTGTCTTTTTCATACTTACAGCAACTGTCTTGTAGTTCCTTCCCACAGATCTAACAAGAGTCCTGTGAAGAAAGTAAAACCACAGAGTTAACTCTATGAGGCATTTCCAACAACGTGCAGCCTCCAGGAAAAGTCCCATCGGGATAGACCTCAAAAAATGTATCACTTCCTTTTGCACTCTGAGACTCCCTATTTTTTATCTTCTGTCTTAACAGCTATCTTTTTGTTTCTACTTTAGACACTAAGGGACTTCTGGTCTACCTCTTTTCTCATTATTAAGTTCTGCTTATAGGAAAATGTGTACGCCTAAGCATTTACATAAAATCAAAGGCCTGAACATAGATCAAAGGATATGCATGAGTAATGGAGAGTAAACAGTTAAGAACAAACAAATCTGAAAGAACTAATCTAACAGGTCTTTATGGCTCTTGAGACAGGAATGTATGCCCAAGTTCACCAACATTGTTGTTTTTGTCTCCCTGGGCACAGGGCGACACTACATGTTCCAGGTAAGGTTATGCAGTGGCATTCTGGCCAATTGGTGTGAGCTGGAGCAACACACGCCACTTGCAGAAATGACCTACGTACACTTCCTTTGTGTGGTCATCAGGTTCTCTTTTCTGCCTTTCTTTCTCATTAGCTACCTTAAAAGAAAGAACTTTAAGGGCCAATATGAGGGTGGAGCCACAAGATTGAAGGTGCCCGGGTTCATGAATGAATGTGGAACAGAGTCCCTCCATCATGCCACACTGCACTGTGACATGAGCAAGAAATAACAATTTCACTATGTCAAGCTGCTGCAACTGGGGAGTTGTTTGTTAGAGAAGTTAGACTACATTGAATAATATATTCCTTTTGACTTTCTTTGCAGCTGCCAAGGATAGCAGAGATGTTCTTTGCTTTCTAAATTACATGTTTGTTGATATTTTTACGATCAGGGACTTTTTAAGTAAAGAAACCAAGAAGCTTGTTTACTAGGCTTCAGTCACCTCACATGGAAGTCAGTGCCTTCCTATATAAACACTAGGGTCTGAACGTTTGTTACCTCATTTAATCTGAGTACTGTCTTTGTGAGGATCTTGAGGAATGAGAAAACTGAGGCTTAGAGAGGTTAAATGACTTGGACAAGTTTCCACAGCTGGTGTTTTCTTCAGATTCAGGATTCAAATGAACATTTCTTTTTTTTTACTTCAAAGACATTGATCTTTTCACCACAATGCGACTCCTTTCTAAGAAAAGAATAGTCAGGAAAGGAAGAGAATGCAGAGGGAGTATGTAAGAAATTTCTGGAGAGATAGCAAAACCTCCACAAAAGCTGACTACCAGTTATTAGTTCAGAAACTTACAAGACAATAGACCATAAAACAAAAAGGTAAAAAGGAAAGAGAATAATCATGAATCTAGGTAACAAGATTGGGTTGCTGGGATCCCGTATTCAAAACTTAGTTAAAAAATATTTAGTGTTCCTCTAATCAGTTATTTAGGTTTAATTTAAATTGTTTAACAAAAGGTTATTATTTACTCAATCTCTGAGTTTATTATACTCAAATAAATTTCTTTTATTTAACTTTGATTTAAAGTTCAGGGGTACATGTGCAGGATATGCAGGTTTGTTACATAGGTAAACGTGTCATAGGGGTTTGTTGTATAGATTATTTCATCACCCAGATATTAAGCCTAGTATCTATTAGTTATTTTTCCTGATCCTCTCCCTGCTCCCACCCTCCACCCTCCAGTAGGCCCCAGTGTGTGTTTTTCCCCACTGTGTGTCCATGTGTTCTCATCACTCAAATAAATTTCTTTCTATTTCAAGTTCTGTATCTAAACCCTAAGGGGTTATAGGGGATATGTATTAGTCAGGGTTTTCCTGATCAACAGAACAAATCAGATGTGTGTGTGTGTGTGTGTGTGTGTGCATGTATCTGTAGAGAGAGAGAGAGAGAGAGATTTTAAAATAAGAATTGGCTCACATGATTGTTGGTGCTGGCAGGTCTGAAATTTGCAGGGAAAGCCAGCAGGCTGGAGACACAGGGAGGAGTTGACATTGCAGTTTGAGTCTGAATGCAGTCTGGAGGCAGAATCTCATCTTCCTTAGGAGATCGCAGTCTTTTTTTTTTTTCTTTCTCTTAAGGCCTTCAACTAATTGGATGAGGCCCACCCACATTATGGAGAACAATCTGCTTTATTCAAAGTCTACTGATTTAAATGTTAATCTCAGCTAAAAAATAGGTTCACAGCAACATCCAGACTGGTTTTTGATGAAATATCTGGGTATCATAGCCTAGTCAAGTTGACACATAAAAATAGCCATCCTAGGGTATTAATTACAAACATGTTCAAATCTAGGTAGACCCTAATGAATGTCTCTGGTTACTGGTTTGGTGGTACTCCTCCTGAATGGGACTCCTTCACTTGATCTGTCTGGTACAGAGAAAAAGAATGGCTATTGAAACCCACAAATATATGTTTAATCAAGCATTGAAGCAAAATTCCAAATACTAAAGTCAAAGAAATTTTAAATATCATCCAGCAGGTGAGCAAAAAATGTCTTGGATCATAGAGGATTGCCTTTTCTAGCTCCACTGAATATTAACCCTCATCAGTGCCTGTTCTGCTTCCTCCCTGCCCAAGGAGACTTCTCAATGCCAATTGAACTTAAAGCTGCCATCACTTGTTTAATATTGAATTTTTCTCTGTAGGTGTTGGCCTCTGATATCCTTGTAGCTCAGTTGCAATGTATTTCAATCTTTTTTAATAATTCAAATATGTGTCTTGATGTTACATTCCATTCTAGTATTCTCTCATCTCTGGGTCTTTTCTTCCATTTCCCACTCCTCTAGCAGTAAAAGCTCTTGTGGCATTTGCATCCATGTACAACCAACGGATAATTACTTTCATGGGAAATTGTCAGGTGGCAGAGCTTTCCCTTTGCACTACTCCTAGGAATATAAAAAGCACACCACAAGCATATTACAGTAAAGCTAAAATTAAAAGTTTAACAAAAATACTACTTAATAATACATTCAGATTGATTTGGCTATGTCACATAGTGACTGCCAGTCATATCTGAAAAAACAGAAACAACAAATGGCAAAATGATATAAACCTCTCAAATCATCTTGTGGATGGATCACTTTGTGGTCCAGGAGTCACAGTTCCATAGCTGTAACTGGACTTGCTTGAGCGTGTTGATCTAAGACCCCTTTGGCACCTCCGCATCAAAGTGCCTGTTCCACCCCTTCCTGCAAGCTTCATATGCCTCCAATGCTGGAAGGCACGCAGGAGCCCTCTCTGCAGTGCTCTTCCTTTTTTAGATGCCTACAACCAGCGACATGAGACCTGCACTAGGATCTGCCACAATGGCCTCTGCTGATCATCTGTGCAGCATAACAGCATTGGAGGGTAGGAAAGGGAACTTAGTTTATTTTGCGGTGGTCAAATCATCTTTTTCTCCCCTCTATTTTATTCTTGGGATGGTAGACTATTTCCTGATCCATCTAGAAAATAGCAGACTTATAATCCTTTCTTATTCTAAAATCCAATGAATATTATCTTCCCAATGTGGGTTATAAAGTTTTTGAAATCACAAACTATGTTCCATATTTGTTGAGTATCTTCACATAGCAACATTATGTACTTTTAAATATTTGGTGGGTGTTAGGGACTCAATTTCTGTTGTCCTGAGTGATTTTCTGTCAAATTAATAATTGGGCTGCAGCTGGGTAAAGTGTATTAAAAAATGTCTGCTTACAGAATGTTAAAGACACTCAGATTTGATTGAGAGACAGAATTTATATAAATAAGAAAATGTCTTCGAGAGAAAAAAATGTTTCTAATTCTTCTTCTTTTTTTGTTCTTTGTTTTTTTAAGAAGGGAGATGTATTAGTCTGTATTCATGCCGCTGATAAAGACATAGCAGAAAATGGGCAATTTACAAAAGAAAGAGGTTTAATGGACTTACTGTTCCACGTGGCTGAGGAGGCCTCACAATCATGGCAGAAGGCAAGGAGAAGCAAGCTACATCTTACCTGGATGGTGGCAAGCAAACAGAGAGCTTGTGCAGGGAATCTCCTCTTTTTAAAATCATCAGATCTCATGGGACTCATTCACTATCACGAGAACAGCATAGGAAAGATCGGCCTCCATGATTCAATCACCTCCCACCAGGTTCCTCCCACAGCACACGGGAATTGTGGGAGTTACAATTCAAGATGAGATTTGGGTGGGCACACAGCCAAACCATATCAGAAGAAGTACTGAAGAGTCACTCAAAGCAAGTAAATACCATGTATCTGAGTTACTGTTAGATACTCTTTGAAGAAGCCTTTGAATAAAGAGTACATTTCTGGAAACACGTGGTTAGTCAGGTGGTGACTAAAGTGGTTGCTCACAGGCACAACTGACTGCAGGCTCCACAGAGCAGCTTTTGGAGTCTAAGATCACTGCCAAAAAAAGAACAGAGGTATGGGAGGGCCCTTTCTGATTATAACTGTAAAACTCTCAAGAGATGAGCTTCAGACAGAGGAGAGATCACTATCCCTAGTTTTCAGAAAAGCAGCTTACGCCTCAAGACTTTTAAACATTTTGCCCATAGTTTCATAAAAAGTTACTGGTAGAATGGTGGCTAGCTCCAGCTGTTTTTTTTTTCCCCCTAGGGCGATGTTCTCTACACTGCACTAAATGGAGAACAGCTCCACTGCTTCTTTTCTCCTGAGCACATTGTCTGTGAACAAATGTTTAGGTGAGTTTTCGGTGACAATCAAGGTGTCCCTCCAGAGTGTCTGGGGTGCAAGAAGCAATGACAGGAAAGCAATCTTGCAGAAGGAAAGGAAAGCAAATGGGAGAGTGGGAGGAAAAAAGAGGGGGAAGAAAAAAGATACACAGAAGAATCATCTATTGATCTAGAATGTTTGGAAATGTTTATTTTGGTTGACAGAAGGCTACCCTTCATCTCATTCACGGTCAAACAATTCTTAAAGATGTCATTTAACACCAAAACTAAACTGGGCATAAGTTAATTTGTTTCATATCATGATCAAAGTCTTATGATTTTAACTTCTAGTTATTATTGTGAATCTCTAAGAAAAAATCTGGTTCTATTGAGTCTGGATAGATAGATTTTACTACATCCAGTGTATACTATGGACAATTGTTTTAGATGCTATTTGCTGTCCCGAGTTGTCATGTCCTACCCTGCCTCACTGGTTCCAATTTATTATTTCAACAGAAAAGAGAAAACATTTCAATGAAAGAGGAAACAGGAAATTCCAACAGATCAGCAACAGTTGGAGTGCTAACCTGTCAGTGGAATGGAAAAAAGAAAAAATGCTCTTGTTGACACATCTTTTCCTTGTTTTTGACACAAATTAGGTAACTCCCTGACTTACTGTCTCTTCACAAAATTGGTGGGGGTGTGAAAAATGTCTATGCAGTATATAGAGATATTCATAACAAAGACTTATGCTATGAAAAATGTCCTTTGTTCACAAAAGAAAGAATAACTCATGCTCTACATAATTTGCACCTATATATTTTGCTGTTGTAAATCCTAGTTTGCTCACTAAGCTGAAGTTCATTTTCTCACCGTGATTCTTGAGCCCAAAACTCTGATGAATCAAAAGGATCAAATATTGGGCTCCTACATTTTATGTGCAGTAGTTGTGCAGTTCACCTCACTGCGTCTGCATTAAAGCCCCCACTTTAATGAAAAGGATTGTTTTTTATTCTCAAAAGCAATTTTGAAATTCTGACTCAGAGACTTTTTATTCCTGTCTTGTGTTTCCTGAAAGAATAATCCCAGATACAAAGATAATTACCCTATTTTTGATTATTTAAAAATATATTCAATATTCACTCAAAAATATATATGATTTCTGGTTTTGATAATTGTATTAGGGTGATATATAATGTTAATACTAGGGGAAACAAAGTGAAAGGAATGGAAACATAAAAAGAAAAATATTTATTGACCTGCTACCGTGGGCCAGAAATTGTGTGAGGTACTTGGTATACAATGGTGATTAACCAGACAGAACCAATAATTCCCTCCTCTCCTCATTTAGTTATGAAGTTGTCATTTAATCATACCAAAGTCTTTTTGCCTGCAATTGAAGGTAATTTGTATTTTATTCTCTTCTAGAAACCTTGATTTTACTACTTACTGAGCATTTACAGCATGTTAAGCACTTATTCCTAGGTGTTTTCCATATTTGATTATTTCATTCTTACAATGCACCGACTGAGAAAGTGTTATTACCCACAATTTGCAGATGAGGAAACAAGTGTGAGTAAGTTAAATTAGTTACCTCATATATAAAGTGGTTGAGGCTGGGCATGGTGGCTCACACCTGTAATCTCAGCACTTTGAGAGGCCGAGGGTGGATGCTTGAGGTCAGGAGTTCAAGATCAGCCTGGCCAATATGGCAAAACCCCATCTCTACTAAAAACACAAAAATTAGCTGGGTGTGGTTGGGTGCCTGTAATTCCAGCTACTCAGGAGGCTGAGGAAGGAGAATCACTGGAACCCGGGAGGTGGAGGTTGCAGTGAGCTGAGATTGTGCCACTGCATTCCAGCCTAGGCAATAAGAGCGAAACTCCATCTCAATAATAATAATAATAAAATAAATAATAATAAAGTGGCCAAGCTGGGACTTACTTTCACATGGGATCATCTAAATCCATAGAATGTTCTCATCTCACCTCACAGTCCATCACTGATGACGAACACCTCCATGCCATGTCCTTCCAGACTTAAATATTCTCTCAGGATAAAGACTGCCAGATTCCTTTCCTCATAGCCTAATTATAGCATTTATTACATATACAACAATCTACTTTCCTACCTCTTCCTGTGGTTTACTTAGCAGAACCATAAACTGGACATTGGGTTCTTAATCATGGCTTGGTTAATGTAGAAGGAGTTAAGATAATGGGTGCAGAGCCAATATTATTGTTCCTCTTCTGATGAACATCACATAGATAACAAAGACCTTTTGTGCCAGCAATGCGAGTGGGTTTGAAGTATCTCTACTTAAATGTTACTTCCACCATCTCTTTGTGATTTTTTCTCAAGCTAGCTAGCCTTTTGTTTCCAGTTACCATTTAAAGTTAGAAAAGAAACAAATCCTTGAATAAATTATTAAATTTAACTTCTTAACTTTTATATGCAAAGGTCTGACCAAGGGGGGCTTAAGTTGTCTGGGCTAGAGAGTATACTGGTTCTTTTTATCTCAATGGTATGGAAATTTTAGGATAACAAAGAGGCAGAGAGAAAACGAGGCACATTTTTTTCCCAACATGAATTTCAAACATTACTCACTATCTCTTAGCTTCTGTGTGAAGACGGACACGCCCTCAAGGCTTCTGGGCTCCAGAGCGGTTGTTGGTTTTTTTTTTCTCTTTTTTCTTTTCTTTCTTTATTTTTTTATTTTATTTTTATTTTTCTTTCTTTATTTTTTTTTGAGGCAGAGTCTTGCTCTGTCGCCCAGGCTGGAGTGTAGTGGTGCAATCTCGGCTCACTGTAGTCCCGAGCAGCTGGGACTACAGGCGCCCACCACTGCACCCAGTTAATTTTTGTATTTTTAGTAGAAATGGGGTTTCATCATGTTCAGGATGGTCTTGATCTTTTGACCTCATGATCCGCCTGCCTCGGCCTCCCAAAGTGCTGGGATTACAGGCGTGAGCAACCACGCCCGGCCTGTTGTTGCTTTTTAATGATTGGAGCAGATAGTGGAGGTTCCTATGCGGTATAGTCCAGTCTCCTCATTCCTAGTAAGATCATGTGCAAATTTCTGTCAGGACTCAGTGTCAGGCAAGGCTACAGTGCTTCCAGTAAGTAAATTGTTTCTCTCAGACATTGCGAATGCCTTTTCTTTTTGCTTATCTGGTAAGAAGCTTAATTCCAAATTTAAGGCTCTACTGTGTTGTCCTCAACTTGGTTTTGGCTTCATCTTACTTTTCCATTATCATCTTTCATTAATCCTGGTTTCTTTCTTTACTTTTATACTTTACATATCTCTGAAAGCAGCCTGAAATCCTTTTGAGAATGAGGCTACATGTAAATAATCAATACTACTAATAAATAATATCTGAGCAGCTTTTTCCTTTATCATCTCTACCTCCCAAATAATTATACTGTAACAGTTCAATGAAAGATTCTGTTGTCTAGGGGGAAGAGCCAGGGCCCACCATGGTAAAAATCTGACTTCAGTGATCCTTATAAAATTTTTACAGGTTAATTTTGCACCTGAGAAAGAGAACATACAGCTATATCGACATTTTCATAGTTCTTAATATCCAATGTCTCTTTCCAAAGAAATTAATCAATTATAACAGCCACCAACAATGAGTGAGATTGCCTGAATTTGTGTATCTTTGCCCAAACAGGGAGTTATAGCTTTACTTTTTTCCCCCTACGTTTGGAATACATGCCAGTCATTTCTAAGGTTGTTTTCTCAATTTGGGGACCAGAGATTTCCAGGAGACTTCATCGATCCTGAGAAAGTTCCTGGTTTTATACAATGATTTTGATGGAAAAGAGGAATTAGGTCACTCTTCTGCAATATATCTTTTGCTATGAAATTGAAGATGAAGACTGTGATTAAGAATTAAGAAGCTGGACCTGGTGGTTCACGCCTATAATCCCAGCACTTTGGGAGGCCAAGGCGGGTGGATCACCTGAGGTCAGGAGTTTGAGACCAGCCTAGCTAATATGGCGACACCCCGTCTCTACTAAAAATACAAAAAATTAGCTGGGCGTGGTGGTAGGTGCCTGCAATCCCAGCTACTTGAGAGGCTGAGGCAGGAGAATGGCATGAACCCGGGAGGTGGAGGTTGCAGTGAGCCGAGATCGTGCCACTGTACTCCAGCCTGGACAAGAGTGAAACTCCGTCTCAAAAAAAAAAAAAAAGAAAAAAAGAATTAAGAACAACATTTTAAGAGATGAAAATGAATGCTGAGAAGAAAGATTAATTCATCCTTTCTAGTTAGGGGAGAAGAAGGCTGAGATGTAACATATAATGAAGCTTTATGTAAGGCATTTGATACAGGTTTATTGGATAAATTAATGAATTTAATAATCAGCTAATTATGTTACCAAAAATTGAAAAGTATTTTAAGTAAAAATAGATAAGGCTACATAAATCTTATTTTGCCTAGAATACATTAACATCTTTATGTCTGTCTACCTTGTTTTCAATGAAAAAGTCAAAGTACAATAATATAGGACCATAACAGTTCAAACCCTCATGCATTTTAAAAGAAAAATTAATCCATATGACCTAAGTTTATTTGCACTTAAATCATTGCAATGTTGAATAGTAAAGACAACCTGATATCTAAAGAAGCTTCTGGGTTTTCAAAAACAATAACTTCTATCAGTTTTTGCCAAAAATAAAATGCATTAGAAAATCAGAAGGTTTTATTGTAGCCCAGCCTTTTGAGCAGGTTTTATACTTGGTGTAGTAAACCCTTCCATTGTATCAAGACATATCTCTGAAAATGGAAAAAGACAACAAAAACAAAAAACCAGAGCCTACTGAAAATGTGGATAGTACAAAGCTAGTGAAACAGTCAGCTTCTGAAGCCAATATTTTCATCATGTCATCACTTATTAATAAAAAAAATCTTCGCATTTTTTCTTCTCTACTTTCCCCCAAAAGATTCTGTTTGTGAAAAGGTTGATTCAGTTCAGTTAAATATAAACAGTTTACTGTGAATATGTCTCTGCTGCCAAAGGGAAGTTATCCCTGGTAGGGGAGACAAAAAAGGGTCAAAACATTATGAGTAAGGATAGTATGTGGTTAAGTGTTACATGAAAGCTTCAAAGTACTATGGGACACAAACCCGGAAAAGATTAATTTGGCAGAGAACAGACTGGGGAAAACTCGATGGAAAGGGTAAAGCATTAGATGTTATCAATTTTAACACCTCAGCTGAAATAACCAAATATAGCTATGTGTTGCTTAATGATGGGAAAAAGTTCTGAGAAATGCATTGTTAGGCAATTTCATCATTGTGCGAGCATCATAGTGTACTTATACATTCCTAGATGATATAGCCTTCTCCACACCTAGGCTGTAGGGTATAGTCTATTGTTCCTAGGCTACAAACCTGTATAGCATGTGACTGTACTGAATACTATAGGCAATTGTAACACAATGGTAGGTATTTGTGTATCTAAACATTCTATCTATAGAAAAGGTACAGTAAAAATACGGTTTTATAATCTTATGGGACCACCATCATATATGTGGTCCATCATTGACTGAAACATTCTTAGGTGGTGCAGGACTGTACATGATTTTACTTTGCCAGGTGAACAAGGAACATGAAATTAGACAGACTATATAAAGTTTGGGCTTCTTCTGCTGGAATAAACCATGGAATAGAGAAACATGCCTTGGACAGGTGATAAGAGTAATAGATTCAGGACAAGTAAAATGGGAAGAAAGAGGAGATAAGATAATGGTCCAGGCAGCTCTCTTTTACTTTCTGATTTTACTTCTTTGATAAAGAACACCTCTGACCTTTTGCTCCAGCCCTTTTACCACCACCACTAATGATTCCTCCACTGCCTACTTAGAGTCCATCTCCAAACCAGTTCTTCAAGGCTAGTTCAAAAATCATCAATTCTGTGAAACTTTCTTTATCCTTCAGGCAGACTTTTTGACTCCCTCCTTTGGGTTTTAACAGCACTGTAGATTTTATTCTTTTTAAAACTTTATTTTGTATTTCAATAGGTTTTTTGGGGAGCAGGTAGTGTTTGGTTACATGAATAAATTCTTTAATGGTGATTTCTCAGATTTTGGTGCGCCCATCACCTGAGCAGTGTACACTGTACCCAATGTGTAGTCTTTATCTCTCTCCCCCTTCCACCATTTCCCCTGCATCCCCAAAGTCCAATGTATCATTTTTATGCCTTTGCCTCTTTATAGCTTAGCTCTCATTTATGAGAGAGAACATACGATGTTTGGTTCTCCATTCCAGAGTTAATTCACTTAGGATAATAATTCAGGTTGCTGTGAATGCCATTATTTTGTTCCTTTTTATGGCTGAATAGTATTCCATGGTATGTATACGTATATGTATATGTATATCACATTTTCTTTATCCACTCGTTGATTGATGGGCATTTGGGCTGGTTCTATGTCTTTGCAATTGCAAATTGTGCTGCTATAAACATGCATATGCAAGTATCTTTTTCATTTCATGACTTCTTTTCCTCTGGATAGATACCCAGTAGTGGGATTGCTGGATGAAATGGCAGATGTACTTTTAGCTCTTTAAGGAATCTCCATACTGTTTTCCACAGGGGCTATACTAGTTTACATTCTCACCAATAGTGTAAAAGTGCTCCCTTTCTACCACATCCATGAACATCTATTATTTTTTGATTTTTAAATTATGGACATTCTTAGAGGAATAAGGTGGTATTGTATTGTGGTTTTGATTTGCATTTCCCTGATAATTAGTGATGCTGAGTATTTTTTCATATGTTTATTGGCCACTTGTGTATATTCTTTTGAGAATTGTCTATTCATGTCCTTAGCCCACTTTTTAATAGGATTATTTCGGTCTTGCTGATTTGTTTGAGTTCTTTGTAGATTCTGGACATTAATCCTTTGTTATATATTCAGATTGTGAAGATTTTCTCTCACGCCATGGGTTGTCTGTTTACTCTGCTGATTATTTCTTTTGCTGTGCACAATCTTTTTAGTTTAATTAAGTTGTATTTATCTTTGTTTTTGTTGCATTTGCTTTTGGGTTCTTGGTTATGAAGTCTTTGCCTAAGCCAATGTCTGGAAGGGTTTCTCTGATGTTATCTTCTAGAATTTTTATAGTTTCAGGTCTTAGATTTAAATCTCTGATCCATCTTGAGTTGATTTTTGAATAAGGTCAGAGACGAAGGTCTAGTTTCATTCTTCTACATGTGGCTTGCCAATTATCTCAGCATCATTTGTTGAATATAGTATCCTTTCTCCACTTTATGTTTTTGTTTGCTTTGTCAAAGATCAGTTGGCTGTAAGTATTTTGCTTTATTTCTGGGTTCTCCATTCTGTTCCATTGGCCCATGTGCCTGTTTTTATACCAGTACCATGCTGTTTTGGTGACTATGGCATTGTAGTATAGTTTGAAGTTGGGTAATGTGATGCCTCCAGATTTGTTCTTTTTGCTTAGTCTTGCTTCGGTTATGTGGGCTCTTTTATGGTTCCATATGAATTTTAGGATTATTTTTCTCTAGTTCTGTGAAGGATGATGGTGGTATTTTAATGAAAATGGCATTGAATTTGTAGATTGCTTTTGGCAGTATGGTCATTTTCACAATATTGATTCTATCCATCCATGATCATGAGATATATTTCCATCTTTTGTGTCATCTATGATTTCTTTCACTGGCGTTTTGTAGTTTTCCTTGTAGGTGTCTTTCACCTCCTAAGTATTTTATTTTTTTCAGCTATTGTAAAAGGAGTTGAGTTCTTGATTTGATTCTCAGCATGGTTGCTGTCGGTGTATAGGAGAGCTACTGATTTGAGTACATTAATTTTGTATTCTGAAACTGCTGATTTCATTTATCAGTTCTAGGAGCTTTTTGGAGGAGCCTTTAGGGTTTTCTAGGTATAGGACCATATCACCAGCAAACAGCGACAGTTTGACTTTCTCTTTACTGATTTGGATGCCCTTTATTTCTTTCTCTTGTCTGATTGATCTGACTAGGAATTCCAGTATTATGTTGAATAGAGGTGATGAAAATGGGCATCCTTGTCTTGTTCCAGTTCTCAGGGGGAATGCTTTCAACTTTTCCCTGTTTAGTATAATGTTGGATGTGGGTTTGTCATAAATGGCTTTTATTACCTTAAGGTGTGTCCCTTTTATGCTAATTTTGCTGAGGGTTTTACTCATAAAGGAATGCTGGATTCTGCCAGATGCTTTTCCTGTGTCTATTGAGATGATCATGTGATTTTTGTTTTTAATTCTATTTATATGGTATATCACATTTATTGACTTACACATTTATTTAATTCTATTTATATGGTATATCACATTTATTAAACCATCCCTGCAACCCTGGTATGAAACCCATTTGATCATGGTGGATTAACTTTTTGATATGCTGTTGGATTCGGTTTGTTAGTATTTTGTTGAGGATTTTTGCATCTGTGTTCATCAGGAATATGATTGGTCTGTAGTCTTCTTTTTTTTATGTCCTTCCCTGGTTTTGTTATTAGGATGATACCGGCTTCATAGAATGATTTAGGGGGGATTCCCTCTTTCTCTGTCTTTTGGAATAGCGTCAATAGGATTCGCACCAAAGTTTTGAATATCTGATAGAATTCAGCTGTGACTCCATCTGGTCCTGGACTTTTTTTGTTGGCAATTTTTTTTATTACAATTTCAATCTTGCTGCTTGCTATTGGTCTGTTCAGAGTTTCTATATTTTCCTGGTTTAATCTAGGAAGATTGTGTATTTCCAGGAATTCATCCATCTTCTCTAGGTTTTCTAGTTTATGCATGTACAGGTGTTCATAGTAGCCTTGATAATGTATTTCTGTGCTATTAGTTGTGATATCTCCTGTTTCATTTCTAATTTAGCTTATTTGGATCTTTCTCTCTTCTTGGTTAATCTCACTAATGGTCTATCAATTTTATTTATCTTTTCAAAGAACCAGATTTTTGTTTAATTTACCTTTTGTATTTGTTTGTTTGTTTGTTTGTTTCAATTTCATTTAGTTCTGCTCGGATCTTCGTTATTTCGTTTATTCTGCTGGGTTTGGGTTTGGTTTGTTCTTGTTTCTCCAGTTCTGTGAGGTGTGACCTTAGATTGTCTATTTGTGCTCTTTTAGGCTTTTTGATGTAGGCATTTAATGGTATGAACTTTCCTCTTAGCACCGCTTATGCTGTATCCCAAAGGTTTTGATAGGTTGTATCACTATTATCATTCAGCTCAAAGAGTTTTAAAATTTCCATCTTGGTTTCATTGTTGACCCAATGATCATTCAAGAGCAGATTCTTTAATTTCCACATATTTCCATGGTTTTGAGGGATCCTTTTGGAGTTGATTTCTAATTTTATTCCACTGTGGTCTGAGAAAGTACTTGATATAATTTTGAGTTTCTTAAATTTACTGAGACTTGTTTTGTGGCCTACCGCATGGTCTATCTTGGAGAGTGTTGCATGTGCTAATGAATGGAATGTATATTCTGCAGTTGATGGATAGGATGTTCTGTAAGTATCTGTTAAGTACATTTGTTCTAGGTTATAGTTTGAGTCCCCCCCCCCCTTTTTTTTTTTGAAACAGAGTCTTGCTCTGTCACCCAGGCTGGGGTGCAGTGGTGCAATCTTGGCTCACTGTAACCTCCACCTCCTGGATTCAAGCAATTCTGTCTCAGTCTCCTGAGTAGCTGGGACTATAAGCATGTGCCATTATACCTGGCTAATTTTTGTAGTTTTGGTAGAGATAGGGTTTCACCATATTGGTCAGCCTGGCAGTCCATTGTTTCTTTGTTGACCTTCTTTTGATGACCTGTCTAGTGCTGTCAGTGGAGTATTGAAGTCCCCCACTATTACTGTGTTGATATCTATTTCTTCCTTAGGTCTAATAGTAATTGTTTTATAAATTTGGGAGCTCCAGTTGTGTATATATAGGGGCATATATATTTAGGAATGTGATATTTTACTGTTGGACTAGTCCTTTATCATTATATAATGTCCCTCTTTGTCTTTTTAAACTGTTGTTGCTTTAAAGTTTGTTTTGTCTGATATAAAACTAACTACTCCTGTTCGCTCTTGGTGTCTGTTTGCATGCGATATCTATTTACACCCTTTTACCTTAAGTTTATGTGAATCTTTAGATGTTAGGTGAGTCTCCTGAAGACAGCAGAAACTTGGTTGGTGAATTCTTATCCAATCTGCCATACTGTATCTTTTAAGTGGAGCATTTCGGCCATTTACATTCAACGTTAGTATTGAGATGTGAGGTACTATTCTATTTATCGTGTTATTTGTTGCCTGAATACCTTGTTGCTTTTTCATTGTGTTATTGTTATATAGGTCCTGTAAAATTTATGCTTTAAGGAGATTCTGTTTTGGTGTATTTGAAGATTTGTTTCAAGATTTAGAGCTCCTTTTAGCAGTTCTTATAGTGCTGGCTTGGTAGTAGCAAATTCTCTCAGCATTTGTTTATCTGGAAAAGACTGTGTCTTTCCTTCATTTATGAAACTTAGTTTTGCTGGATACAAAATCCTTGGCTGAAAATTGTTTTGTTTAAGCTGGCTAAAAATAGGACCCCAATTCCTTCTAGTCTGTAGGGTTTCTGTTGAGAAATCTGCTGTTAATATGATAAATTTTCCTTTGCAGGTTACCCGATGCTTTTACCTCACAACTTGATACTTTCCTTCAGCTTAACTTTAGATAACCTTATGACTATGTGCCTGGGCGATGATCTTTTTGCAATAAATTTCTCGGGTGTTCTTTGGGCTTCTTACATTTGGATATCTGGATTTCTAGCAAGGCTAGGGAAGTTTTCCTTGATTATTCCCTCAAATAAGTTTTCCAAACTTTTAGATTTCTTTGGGAACATCAATTATTCATAGGTTGGGTCATTTAACATAATCCCAAACTTCTTGCAGGCTTTGCTCATTTTTTAAACCTCTTTTTAATTTGTCTTTGACAGTCTGGGTTAATTTGAGAGCCTTGTCTTCAAGCTTTGAAGTTCTTTCTTCTGCTTTTTTGATTCCATTGCTGAGACTTTCCAGTGCATTTTGCATTTCTCTAAGTGTGTCCTTGATTTCCAGAAGTTGTGGTTGTTTTTTTATTTATGCTATCTATTTCACTGAAGACTTTTTCTTTCACATCCTGTATCATGTTTCTGATTTCTTTAAGTTGGACTTCACCTTTCTCTGGTGCCTCCTTGATTAGCTTAATAATCGACCTTCTGAACTCTTTTTCTGGCAATTCGGAGGTTTCATCTTTACCAAATCAAGATGAAATCCTTTGCTGGTGAGCTGGTGTGATTTTGGGGGGTGTTAAAGACACTTGTTTTGTCATATTACCAAAATTGTCTTTCTGGTTCCTTCTCATTTGGGTAGACTATGTCAGAGGGAAGATCTGGGACTCAAGGGCTGCTGTTCAGATTCTTTTGTCCCATGGGATGGGGCTTCCTGACAGCTGAACTGCAGTAATTGTTTCGCTCTTCTGGGTCTGGTCACCCAGCAGAGCTACCGGTCTCTGAGCTGGTACTGGGGAGTGTCTGCAGAGAGTCCTGTGATGTGATCTGTCTTCAGGTCTCTCATCTCTCATACCAGCACCCGCTCCAGTGCAGGTAGCAGGGGAGAGAAGTGAACTCTGTGAAGGTCCTTGGTTGTACTATTGTTTAGTGTGTTAGCTTTGTGTTGGTTGGCCGCCAGCCAGGAGGTGGTGAAATCAAGAGTGCATTAGCTGCAGTTGTATAGGGAGGATGCAAACTTGCCCTAGGGACACCAGGTTAAGTATTTGTGCTTCTCAGGTGGTGGGCAGGGCCATAGAGCTCCCAAGAGATTATGTCCTTTGTCTTCAGCTATGAGGGCTGGTAGAAAAAGACCACCAGGTGGGGCAGGGATAAGCGTGTCTGAGCACAGCTTCTTTTTGGGCGGGGCTTGCTATTGCTCCTGTGGAGGATAGGGGTATGGTTCTCAGGCCGATGGAGTTATGTTCCCTGGGGGATTATGGCTGCCTCTGCTGAGTCATATAGGTCACTAGGGAAGTAGGGGAAAGCCAGCAGTCACAGGCCTCACCCCGCTCCCATGCAGTCGGCAGTCCTAAAGGCTGGTCTCACTCCTATGGTACCCTGACAACAGCACCGAGTCTATTTCCAGGCAGCCAATGACCAGGGCTGAGAACCTGTCCCAGACCATGAGCCTCCCAGCTGAGAAAGCAAGAAGACTCACAGTTTTTCAGTGTCTCAGGGAACCTGCAGCAGTGATCTAGTTCCTTCAAAGGGTCTGTGGATTCTCTTGGCTTTCCTGGTATGTTCCTGTGGTAGTTGTTGGAGCAAAAGTTCACGATGTGGGTCTCCACACAATGTTCTCTCTGTCCAAGAGGGAGCTTCAAGCTAGTTCTGCCTTCTATCCACCATCTTAATCCTCTGATTTTTTTCTAGAACTGTAAATTTTAAGTCAACAAGATTGAAACCATCCACATCTTAGAATTATTGAGAGAGGATTTAAAAAAATTAACATATAATTTCTTCAAATATGGCATTAGAGCAACTGAGGACTGTCTCTGCTAGAATTCCTAGCATGTAATGGTGGGCATCCTGTGGCTTGCCACAATTGCATGGTGTTGGGAGTGCAAAGTCAGAGAGAAGGAGAGGGTAGGGTGGAGCCTCAGCAAGGACTTGGTAGTCTCCTTGGTAATGCTAGAGTTAGTAGTGCTCTTGGTCTCAAGCGTAGTGTTCCTTTGGAATTATGATAGCTAAACTCATCAATGCAGAGCAGGTTAGCTCCTGGATATGCTGTTAGAATCATCTTCTACAATATTTTGGTTTATCTTTTATCCTGCTTAGCACTTACCAAATTGTTTAAAGTGAGGTCTGAAATATTTGCACCTTCTATGCCTTTAACTCAAGCAATTTGACCTATAAACCAATGGCAATGGGGCAGGGGCTAGAAAGAAGTCAAGAAGACAGGGTTAGATTAAAAGATCAAGTAGGAGGGTGAGCGAGAACAGAGGCAACACTTGACGTAAAAAACATTTCTGTTGAAAAAGCAGTGGGTTTAAGTTGGGAGACGTGAGTCTCTCAGACTTTCATTCATGGGTACCTATACATAAGAATCTAGTGTTTACATACTTTACTTTTTCACATAACATGAAACCTGAATACAAGACAGCTAACTGCTTCACCAGGGTCCTAACCAAAGAATGATCTTTTCTAACATGAAGGAAAACCAGACTCCTTCTTAAAGGATTTCCAAATGAAATTTTGCATAGGATTTGTTACACTTTTTGTCATAAGAATTGACTCTAGAACACAAATGCTATTTAAAGGCAGTGTCACTCCATTAACATATTCATCTATTAAACGATGAGCCCCTTAAAGGCAGGGACCAGGCCTTGTTATTGTTCATTTTTGTGTTCTGAGCTCCTAGCACATAGAAGTGCTTAGAAAACACTGGCTGAATTAACAAAATCATCCTTCTTTCTGCAGCTTCAGAACAACCCTTCTCTCGTTCACTGTCTTTTTAGGCTTATAGATATTAATCCAAATGACGTATTTGTACTTTGTACCCTGTGCTCTCTGAGCGTGCAATTTGCTGTCTTTGAATCCATCTACAGGGAACAGATAATCCCTTTTCGACCAGTATCTTAAAAATGTGGGGCCGCAAGTGTTGCTCGTTTGGACCGTATTTAATGCTCCTCTCATTTGATTAATAAGAATCATGAGCAGCACTAGAAAGAAGAGGGGTCCACTGCTTTCCTTCTGGGCCCAGTGGGCAGGTGAACCATAGGGCAGGAGGGCCCATTGGGAAGGACTCTGAACCCTCCACTTCTTGGGGCCATACTGGGTCTCAGCTGAAATCAAGCTGTTTGGGGCATGGAAAAGGTTAATGAACCTTCTCCTCGTCGTCTCTCCCTCTCTCACCGTGAGCTGACTGTTGCTGTGGGTGCAGACTCAGCCTAGGAGAGCTAATGTGCTCCTGTTTAATTGTTTGGGAGCTAAACAACAGACATGGAACAGTGAGAGGCAAACTGTTTCCTGGGCATATGTTCAGAGGGGCACCGCTTGAAGCACTTCAAGCCCTCCCCCAAGCCCCTACCGTTGTTTTTAAATGAGGTGAAGTAATTATATGAATAAATGGAATCCCAGAAAATCACAAGAAAAGAAACCTCCTTCTCCCCGTTCAGATTATTTTCGGAGAGCTCATTTACTAAGCCAGGCAACCATTCCCTTTCAGCGTCCTTCCTCCATTGCCAGCTCAGCTCCCAGCTGCTGCTATGCTGGGTGCTGGGTCTGAGGCTCCGCCGCAGGGATGGTTCTGGCTCAGCAGTTTGCACAGCCCAGCCCCCTATCTCCCATGCCCACGGCCACTGCCACCAAGCACACCGCCTGAGTGCAGCAGTGAAGCAGTGAGCACTGTCACAGGGACCAGACGACTGTTAGCGGAGAGCATCCACCGCGGATTTGTCTAGAGCTGCAGCTGTGGGAGGCACTTTGGCCTAGCAGCATCTGTCAGAGATATTTTCAGAAACCAACTTAATACAAAAGACACACACTGCAATATTAATGGTAGTCTCTATGCATCCGATGTTTGAGAGCCGTCCTTTGTGCCATAATGTACCTTGATGACAGCTGCTCGAGTTGTCAGATCTTGTAAAAGCCACAAAAAGAACAGCACAATACTTATTGCCCGAATGGTTTTGAAACAGGAAATGTTTCTAGCATGAAAAAAGATGAAATTTATGCTAACAACCAAAATAATCTCAAATCTGGGTTATTAAAACCAATATTGTATTTTTAAGAAGCTGCACAAACTTAGCTAACAGACTTTAGGAAAACCAAGTAGGCCGGGTGCGGTGGCTCACGCCTATCATCCCAGCACTTTGGGAGGCCGAGGCGGGCGGATCATGAGGTCAAGAGATTGAGACCATCCTGGCTAACATGGTGAAACCCCGTCTCTACTAAAAAATACAAAAAATTAGCTGGATATGGTGGCGGGCACCTGTAATCCCAGCTACTCAGGAGGCTGAGGCAGGAGAATCGCTTGAATCCGGGAGGCGAAAGTTGCCGTGAGCCGAGATCATGCCGCTGCACTCCAGCCTGGAGACAGAGCCAGACTTCGTCTCCAAACCAAAAAAAAGAAAACCAAGTGATTCTAAGTGGCATGAGATAAAATGAACAACGTAACTGTGGAATTAGCATGATAGTAATGAACCAGGGCTGCTCATTTCCTCTCTGTACTTTTTATTTGGTGGTTGGGGGATTAAATCTTTTTTATAAATGGGGGAAAAAAGAAAACAGAAGTCTCAAAGTGGTGTGGAAAATTCAGTTTTCAGGTCCCAGGTCATGTATACATCACTGATTATTTTCATTGGAAAGCATAATAAATCTCCACAGGACACAAAACAAAAACTTTGGGTTGTTTCAGGTATTAGTTACATTTTCAGCAAGTTTTACTAATGCGCTCTTTTATTTCTCTTATTGATTTACACATATTTGTTGTGAACTACCACCCAAAGAACAGGTTTACAGCCATACTCAGCACCAGGTTTCATCATCACCTCGACTGCGCAGAACAAGAAACCCGTAGCAATAAGGACGTGGCAGCACAGATAAGCAGCTCCAAATCCTTACACATTGGCCAAGCAGTAAGGGGCACTCTGATTTGCTTTCAAAGGTCTACTCCATTTGTTCAAATAGACAAGAATTCCCTCACAACCCAGAAGACATTTCTATGAAATATTTTCTTGCCTTTGGAGTATTTTCAGCAGTAAAAATGGAGGAGAGAAGAGGCTAAAAGGACAAAAATATATCTCTAATTTTCTTCTGCCCTAGGTATAAATATTTTCTCATATATGTTATTTTCTAAGATGCCAGAAGTGGGATGCGCCAGTCTGCCCAGGCCTGCTCTACTTGATAATGGCATCAAACAAACAAATAAACAAAACTAAACTAAACAAAAAGAAAAAAGAAAGGAAGGAGAGGAAAGACCCACTGTGAAAAATATGAGCCTGCAACATTCAGACCTTAAAACTGAGCAGGAGGACAGGGTACAGTGGAGGATAACACTAAGTTATTTAGTGCTAAGAATGTCAAAGTATAATTTTCAAAAAGTTAAAACAGAGCTCTCAATACTAATATAGAATGAGCATGTGTCAAATATATTATTCAACTCATTAATTAATGAGAGAAATAAAATCATTAAGCTGGTTCAAAGAGCATTTGAGGAGCTATTTATAGGCAATTTAATAAAGGAATGTTAAATTAGATTGCTAGGTTACAAACAAACTAGTAAATCTCTAGTAGGATAATAAATCATAGAATTTGGGGTTATTTTTTTCTGTTAGAAAGTATTGCTTCTTTAAAATAACATGGAACTTCACAGAGCATGAACCCTTAATTTGTATTTTAAATAGCAAAGGCAAGTCATGGTAGATTTTTTTAGAAAATAAGTAATCCCCAAATGAGCCTCTTACACACAGTTTGAGTGTGACATTGATATAACATGCAATTAATTTTTGTCCTTGTTTACAATTTATGGATAATTTTTCTTAACAGGTGGTATAAGGAATCCTGAGTTGATCATCTAATAATCTGTTACCTTTTTTTTTTTAGACAGCATGATGCTAGATAATAATGAAATTTTAATCAAGTTTCTATCAAATTTTTGTCACTTCCTTGATTTTTTTTTCAACATTGGTAGTTGGCACTCATGTACTTTGCAACTTACAAGTTAGGCTCACTGATTGTTTCAGTTCCTAGCAGCATGACTTGCTGAGCAGGAAGCGTGTAGTGACAGTGAGAGCCTATTCTGCCTTCATATGCAAGGATGCTAGGATACTGTGATGTTAGCTGTGCCAAGCCCTGCAAATACACACACACATGTACACACACACAATGGGAATGATGAATCCAGACAATTTTATGAGGAAAGGAAAAGTGCAAATCTTTCTAGGCGAAGATAACCTTTATTTGAGTTTCCTGATTAGCTAAGCAATAGAACCAAAGACTTTGCGTTGTACGGGATCTTAGAGGTCAGCTATTCCCACTTCCTTGTCAAAGCAGGAGTTTCCAGAAAAGTCTTTTTCTGTCATCTTTGTAAAATGCAAATCTGATCATGTCACTCTCTTGTTTTAATATCAGTCAGTCGTTCCCCATTGTCCTCAGGATAAAGTCCATATTCCCTAACATGACTTACAAGGTCTGGCCCCTTTTATCTCTCTCTACCCTCAAATCTCTTCCCTCTCTCCCGTTGCACTTTTCCTGTTAACATATGGATTTATTTTAGTTTTCCAAATGTGTTATTTTCTGGTTAACCTCTGTGTATAGGCTGTGTCTTCTCTCTGCGCAGTTCATGGTTCCCAAGGCTGGTCTGAAGAAGAGCCTGGGAATTCCACCCAACAGTCCTTGTTTTCTCCTTAGAGTAATAGTCAATGCCTTTTATCCTTGAGCTGAAACTATATATGAAAGAATAGCATAGAGTTGGTAGATCAGGAGATTTAAGGAATGACAGAAGTGCAGCACATTGCAACTTTGCCCGGAATCTGACAAAGTTGCTCATGGTATCTTTGAGAATGGTAAGAAGGGATGAAGGTTGGTTCCCAGTACTCTGAGTGAAATTCGTAACTGGTTGAAAACAGAATGCAAAGGAGGCATGAGTATGAGGTCAACTGCATACTTGAGAGTGGTCTCTGTCTTTACCCTTTACAAGTCATTATTTTCATCAGTGTTTCAGAGGTGGATATTAATGGCATGCTGATAAAATTTTAAAATGGACTCAAGTTGGGAGAAGTGAATATTTAGATGAAGATTAGCTGACAAAGTGCTCTTGACAAATTGAATAATGAGTTATATCTAACCAGACAAAATTTAAGTGGATAATCATAATAAAACAGCACAGTGATAGGTTAGTGTGTGAGTGGGGAGGAAGATTTGGATCAAATAGTTGGCGAGTCTAGTTGGGAGTAAGTTCCACTTGAGTCCCCCGGGCAACATGACTTGCAAAAAAGGTTAGGTTCCGTGGCTGAATTAATAAAAGCTATTATTTATATCAAAGAGGGTTTTAAGTGTCTTTCTTGTTTGGCTTGCCCAACTCAATGATGGGAGCCTGTGTGTGGATTTCCGGTATTGTATCTCAGCATGCTGGCTGACTGCAGTGTCGGAGGGACACACACAGCCTGGAGAGGGACAGGAAGCTCTGTGGTGGAAGGTTGGTTGAAGACATCTGCGTTCTTTAGCTCGGAAACTATTACTTAGCTTATACCATTGTAACATTAATTGCTAAGGGTTATTTATTTGTAACAAAAATTTACAATGAGAAAAACCCTTCAATACACTTCAGCTGAACTGATTAATCAGTGTGGTTTATGAAATGTTTGAATTGATCACCCATTACTATCTTTGTATTAAAGTTTACCGTGATCTTTTCAAAGAAGGGTTGAGAAAGAAGATAATTTGGATTAATGGTGTGTCTCTTAGAATTTGGTCTCCTGCAATTCCCTGTCAATAAATTTGCTTGGGGAGTATCTGTTCTTCTGTGCCAATATAAAAGGTATGAGTTTTATAAATAATAATAGTCCACAGGCTTGAATGTGCAAAGTTGAAACTTTCTATCTCTGTAAATGAATTTAACGCTCTCTAGTTCCTATTTCTGCTTTTAATGGAAAACTTAATGTTATCACTTTGACAACATTCACTTCTAGTTTAAATCGAAACTAAAATCTAAATTTGGTCTAAAATTCAGTGTAATCAGAATTTTCATCGCTTCTTCTGCTTCCCTGAAGTTCCTGGCAGGTTGGTGTGGCGTAAGGAAAGAAAATCTGATTTTCCTGTCCTCCTCTGATCTCTCTGGTTCTCACAGGGTTGGGGGGTCTCCTTCCATTTGATCTTTGGTCTTCCCTCCATGGAAGGTTTATGCGCTCTGTATCCTCTGACCTGGAACTGTGAGTGGTAACCCCTTTTCTCAACCACTTCTGTGACTTTTTTTGTATGCGCATTGGGATTGTGTACCTTCTTAGGTACTCTTGACTCTTTTCCACGTACCACCCTGCAGAAATCACAGCTTTGGGAACTGCACCTATATTCCTCCTTCAGCCCTTTTACTTACTGTTTGGCATCATGTTGGACTCAGGGCTTTGTTGTGAGTGGTGCAGTGTCTGAACCACATTGCGGAAAGCCAGGAAATGGGCTCTTTCTCTCTGAAATCTCCAGTTCTCACCTGTGACTTCTGGTGTGGACGCTACCAAGGTCCTTTAAGAGATGGCATTGTCAGTGTGCCAAGTCGCTTCTCAGGTCCTCACAGCATGCAAGCTCTTAACAATTATTATTTCTTCTCCAAGTGGTAGGAAAGCTGCTCTTGGCACAGCCAGTTTCCTCTGAAATGTTTCCCACTCCATGAATGTTTTGTTCTGAAATTTCCAGAATTTATCTTTTGTAATTCAAAACCAAGTCTTCAGAATTTCCCATAGTTTTGTTTTTTCTTGTTCTCAAGTGCCTGCCTCTGCTGTCATGAATCAGTTGTGGAAATGCAAAGCCCAACGTGTACTCTATTTTCCCCACCATCAGCCTCAACTACACCACTATAGACTGCAGAGAAAAAAAATGGCTAAGAAGGAAAAATACAAATGTTTCCATTATATTGGGCAGAAGAGGGGGGTGGTGAGGTTAACGTTGCAATTGGAGTGGGAGTGGGAGGCAGTTAGGTGGGAGGAGTGAAAACTATTGATGTGCTTCTGGAGCTTGGAAAATCTCCTCCTGTGATTCTGATGTAATTCTTGCCTCTCCCTAGAACCTCACTTTGTGAGGTTCAGTGTTTACCAAGGTCTTTCATTGTATGACACATTCTTCAATAAGCCATCGTGTGTTGAGAAGTGGGCTGTGGGTCATTGTTCACTGCACTTCAGGGCACTCATCCTTTCCCCTGTCCCTAATGAACACAAGAAACACACCTGTCTTATTCAGCATCCTGTCTTGCAAATTCAGTCACATGGTAGGTGCTCTGGAAATGTTTATTGTATGAATGATTGAAGACGGTGAGAATGACAGCTGGGATTAGTTTTGGGAAAAAATTATATTCAAGACAATTGAGGAAGTGATGCCATTATGATTTGGAAAGAAGGATAATTCTGGATTAGGAAAAGGGGAGGGAGAATGGGAAAAATAGCTTCTATATTCCAAGAGGCTAATATTTTGAAACCCAAGATGGCACAGAAAGTATTGAGTTGTGTTTATTAGGGGCTGAGCAGTTTCTAGGGTCTGATAGCCAGAACATTGCATCTACCTTCCCCTCTTATCCGCCCTGCAATAAGACATGAAGTCTTGGTTAATCTATAGGTCCTTGAGCAGAAGTCTACCGGGTTATCCAGTCCTCAGCATCAGCACTGTTCATCTATTGATCAATTGGAGCCTCAATCAGGATCTTTGAACAGCTTTCCTTGGGCCAAGGGCCAGCTTCCCCAAGTGAGTGTTCTGCCTAGAGGTCTGCACACCCCAGTCAGGTCATACCACCTAAAGTCACTCCATGGAGGTAGACACAGAAGGAGGAAACAATTCCAAACCAGGAATCTGTTTCCCCAACATGTTTCTATTATTGTTTTTCACATTTATTTTCTACTCTTAAAACCACTAATAACCATGAAGCTGAAATAGATGCCTGGTCAGTTTCAAGTCAGTTCCGTGACATTATTGACTTCATTCTATATCAGAGGAATAGGGAGAATTTTGGGGGAAATTATTTTAAATTCTGTCCTACTCTCTCTTACCTTGTCTTTGTATTTCTTGATTTTTGAAAGCAGTGTGGTAGTGAATCATTAACTATACTATCTTCACAAGCCCATGTCAGATTTTGTAGTATTCCTTATAGGAACACATTCTAGCTAATAAATTTTTCAGTCAAGAAATCATAGGATAGAAGCCACTGGTCATTGCCAGATTGGGCAAAAATGGAAATTCAGTTTCATTTAAAAATATTCTCTCTACTTGAGATATTTAAATATGTTATTCTTTATTATGTTTTGATTACATAAGCAAAGATATTTTGCAATCTGCCATTTTTACTTATTTACAGCAAAGTCATAGAAATGAATCTTTCTCTTTTAGTTTATGGTTGTGTGGGAAAATGTGTTACTCTTTAAGATCATTGAAGCTTAAAATATAAGCTTGAAGTTTTACATATTGATGGGTTGAAATATTTTGGCAAAAAAATTGTATTAAGCAACCAAAAAATTGAGAAAGTATGGCTAAAATATCTTTCCTCATTATAATAAAATAGAGATGTGAAGTTAGTAATATTAGTATAACATGGAGTTTAATTCAATAGAAAGCATGCACTCAAACCTTTTCAACAACCATTCATTGAATATTGACTACGAGCAAGGCCAAAGTCAGTAGAGAATAAAATAATGAACCAAGTCCATTTTCTGTCCTCAATGAATGTATAAGATAAAGTATAATCAAAAGCAAGGTGGGGAGTGGCGAATACCATAAGGAATTTGGAAAAGACATGTACTGCTCTTAGCAAGAGATGAAGGAAGAATCTGGGAGGAGTCAGTAGCTTTTGAGTTATTTCTGGAAGGATGATATATGAAGGGAAATCCTTCTAGTAGAAGAGCAGTCTGTGAAGTATACATAATTTGAAGACTGCTTGTACTTCACCTATATTTGGGATTAAACACATTTTGAGACTTGGCCTAGGGACTTAACCAAAGATAAATCCATTCTAGCCACAAAATCCCCTTGGACATTTTCTCCCTTTGTGGCCCTGGGATATTTCTGTTTGCTGCTTCCTCTCCCTGGAGTGCTTTCTCCCTGAATACCTGCTTGGCTTTCTCCCTCACCTCCTTTAGGAAATACAAAATTTAAAATTTCAGCTGTGATTTCTGTCTCTTTTTCCTGCTTTGTATCCACTGTACATACTGCCATCTAATATATTACATATGATGCTAATTTATTTTATTTGTCTGTTGTCCCTCACTAGAATGTGTGCTTCAGGAAGGCAAGGATATGTGAATATTTCGTATCCTCAGATTCTATAATAGTGCGTGGTGCACAGCATGCATTCAATATGTTAATGTATTTGTGGAATGGTTGAGTGAGAGCACAAAGATGAAGAAGCAAAGTGGCTCCAAACAGTTTATTTTAATTGTTTTAGGTCACAGCATAGCTACAAGCTGAATATGTATGCTCTTGTCTGTTGGCAGGTAGCTTATCTGAGATGTGAATCAGCATATAGTGGCTAAAAGCACACTTATTAGCTGTGTAACGTTGGGCAAGTCACTTGACCTCTTTGTGTCTGTTTTTTCATTTGTAAAATAGGGTGAACAAAGTCCCTTCTGCATAGGATTATTGTAAACGTTAAATAAGTTAATATATTTACGTGTATCTGACATAGAACAATTGGTACATAAGTGTTTACTATAATTATTTGCTTTTGTGTTACAGAATTAAGTTTGGTTTTGCAACCAAACTCTGTTTTCTTCTGTAAAATAGGGAGAACAAAGTACCTTCTGCATAGGATTATTATAAACATTAAATAAGTTAACATATTTACATGTATCTGACATAGAACAATTGCTAGATAAGTGTTTACTATAATTATTTGCTTTTCTGTTACAGAATTGAGTTTGTTTTTGCCCATCTGAAATATCTGTAAAGATATAAAATATCTGTAAAGACTCTGAGGATGGAACAGATACTTCGTAGTTTTCTTCAAACTTGTATAGCTCAAGGGGTAACTATTTCCTTCTGCATGGACTGTCACCCTCCCTCCCGTCAGACCCTGCCCCTGTGCTTGCCTTCAAGCCTTCATACCTTCAAAACATCTTGCTCTGGTCACCTTTTATAGGTGACCTTTCCCCATCTTAATTTCCCTATTCTGTGTTTTGTGGCACACTGATTCTGGGTATGGAGTATATGCTCAGCCAGCAAATCTGTTAATCATTATCTTAATTGGCTTGGTATTTCCCAGTGTTCCTTTTTCCAAGGCATAATTTATTCTTTCTGTTTTTGGATGAAGCACATAGAATTGTATTACCTGAATTTCACCATCCTGTAAATCCAGTCATTGCCATATTCTTTTCTAGCCCTGACCAGTAAATCTATTCTTTACTTATCATGCTAACAACAACAACAACAACAGAGAGAGAAGCAAAAGTCTTGCTTAAATGCTTTTAATTGCTATGCTGTCCACATATGCTCATGATGAGAAACACACCTCTCTCTTCTTCTACCAATTGCTTGGCCTCCCTACTTCCATTTTCTTAGTTTACTCCTAAGAGCCCAATGTAAACCTGACAGTTTCTTTTAGATGTTGGAACAAACTGTTTTCGTGATTTTGAGTTTCTTATCAGTGTGTAAATGGCTCTAAAACATCAGTTTAAGCTTTGTCCCTTTCCTGTTCCAGATTTTGAGGTCTAGCAGGACAGGTACACAGAGGTTCAGCTTCTGGATCAGATCCTCCTGGTATAGGGAGTTGGATACAACCAACTCTACAACTCGTCTATCTCTGGAGCCCATTGGAGATGTCAAGGCCACTGCACACTGTTTTTCTTTACTTTGGGTAGTGCAA
Organism: Papio anubis; assembly: GCF_008728515.1. Classification (NCBI taxonomy): domain Eukaryota; kingdom Metazoa; phylum Chordata; class Mammalia; order Primates; family Cercopithecidae; genus Papio; species Papio anubis. Next base: position 113,249,193 of record NC_044977.1, on the reverse strand, counting down.
ATAAACTGTCACCAGGTAAGAAGTGGTCTCTGTTTAGAGTGGCAAAGACTCACTTTGAGCACTAAAAAAAAAAATGGAGAAGAATGTTAAACAAAACAATATTATTTTTACATAAAATATGGAACTTTTTTTTTTTCTGTAATGCATTTCTGGATTCAGCAATCGAAAGCAGAAAAGTGAAAAATGCACATTTTCCTTATAGACCTATGTTCACTGCATAGCTGACAGTAAGTTAAAAATACTTGGCTGGTGAGAAAGGTGAGAAATGGATGATTCAGCCGCTCCAAATAAAGAACCTGCAGCTGAAACTAAAGGCTGGTCGGATGTAGCATTGCAGAGTTGGTTTTAAGTTCTCTTCTACTAGGCAAAATTCAAGGTAGTGAGTAGCATGGGCTGTGGTATCTAGACATAAAAGCCTTTGTAAAAGTGACAAAAATGTCAAAATGATAATTTTGAAAAAATGAAGTTCAACTCTTACTCTTAATTAGAAACACCAGAGAGAACACATAACACAGGAGTTCTTGTTACAAATCCCGCCTCTGTTTACCTAACACTTTCCTCTTGTGGGTTGCCTTGTCTCATTTCGAAGGCATTGCAGGAACTGTTTATGACCCTGGCCTGCTCACTCCCCCACAGCTGGCTTATTTTTGTCTGCCAGTCAGTCAAGGTGCTAATTGTGCCTATGAATACCTCACAGCTGTTCTTAACACATTGTTCCAAACAGTTCTCTTTGGCATTTAACGATGAGTTTTGACTTTTTTCTTCCCCAGCGCTAACATTCAAGACTCCACTGGGTTGAGAGCTCCTACTTTTCTTTTTTTTCCCCTTAACTTATATTTTAGGTTAAGGCGTACATATGCAGGTTTGTTATGTAGGTAAACTGCTGTCACAGGGGTTTGTTGTATGGTCCTGATGCTAAGGTAGTAAGCCTAGTACTTAATAGTTATTTTTTCTGCTTCTCTCCCTCCTCCCATCCTCCTCCCTCAAACAGGCCCCAGTGTCTGTTCTTCCCTTCTTTGTATGTGTGTGTTCTCATCATTTAGCTTCTACTTATAAATGAGAACATGCAGTATTTGGTTTTCTGTTCCTGTGTTAGTTTGCTAAGGATAATGGCCTCCAGCTCCATCCATGTTCCTGCAAAGGACATGATCTCGTGCTTTCTTATGGCTGGGTAGTATTCCATGTTGTATATGTACCACATTTTATTTATCCGGTCTATCATTGGTGGGCATTTAGGTTGATTTCATTTCTTTTAATTTTCCCAGAAACCCCCAAACAACCCCATTAAAAAGTGGGCAAAGAACATGAAGAGACACTTTTCAAAGGAAGACAAACATGTGGTCCAGAAGCATGTGAAAAAAAGCTCAATATTGCTGATCATTAGGGAAATGCAAATCGAAACCACAATAAAATACCATCTCACAGCAATCAGAAATGGCAATTATTAAAAAGTCAAAAAATAATAGATGCTGGTGAGGTTGCAGAGAAAGGGGAATGCTTATACACTGTTGGTAGGAGTGTAAATTAGTTCAACCATTGTGAAAAGCAGTGCTGTGATTCCTCCAAGAGCTGAAAACAGAACTACCATTGGACCCAGCAATCTCATTATTAGGTATACACCCAAAGGAGTATGAATCATTCTACCATAAAGACACATGCATGTGAATGTTCATTGCAGCCGTATTCATGAGAGCTCCTAGTTTTGACGTTAACTTCTATTTCTTTTTAATGTCCACCTCTTCTATTGTTTGTTTCTTTGCCGCAACCACCTTCCCTTTTATTTTTTAAAATAAAAATTTCTTTTAGTAGTTTTAGAAAAATGCAGAAAACATGAAAAGATAGCAAGGAGTTCCCATAAATTCATCGCCCAGTTTTTCCTATTTTTAGCATCTTAAATTAGTATGGTGTATTTGTCACAATAAATGAAACAATTTTAACTATAGTTCATACTTTACTCAGATTCCCTTAGTTTTTACTTAATATTCTTTTTCTCTTCCAGAATTCCATTCAGGATGACACATTACATTCGGTATGTCTTCTTAGAATCCTCTGGGCTGTGACAGTATCTCAGAATTTCCTTGCTTTTGAACATACTGAGTTTTGGTAAGGTATTTTGTAGAATATTCCTCAAGTGGAATGTATCTGATGTTTTTCTCATGAGTAGATTGGGGTTATGGATTTGGAGAGGAAGACCACCACATCATATCAAGGGTGCATGCTACCAACGTGATTTCTCACTGTTGATGTTTGATGGAGGTAACCTGTTGGTAACCCGACTGAGGTAGTGTTTGCCAGATTTCTCCACTGTGAAGTTACTTTTTCCCTCCCTTTTACACTGTACTCTTTGAGAATGAGTTTCTGTACACATGCTATACTTAAAGAGTGGGGAATTATGCCTCGCCTCCTGGAAGGTAAAGTGTCCACTGTATATAAATTATTTGAAATTCTTCTGCAGTGGGGGTTCTTTTCTTTTCTCTTCTTTTCTTTTCTTTTCCTTTCTTTTCTCTTTTCTTTTCCTTTCCTTTCCTTTCCTTTGCTTTCCTTTCTCTTTCTTTCATTCTTTCGTTCTTTTCTTTCTCTCTTTCTCTGTTTCCTTCCTTCCCTCCCTTCCTTCCTTCCTTCCTTCTTAAAAATCAGTATGTGTGTTATGTTTTGGATTACATATAATCAAATACCACATTATTTTTAAAGTTAAATTAGTGACCACCTTTATTTTCAAGGAGTCACTTGTCACTTCCCACATCCCATTCCTTAATTGTCTTGATTATTATAAGCTGAATAGTATGGTTTAGAGAGTTTAAACCATATGAACACAATTCTAAACAGCTATTTTCAAAGGCTTCTTCGAGATCCTCCCTTTCTATCCTCCTTCATAATCCCAAGACATTAAAAAAAAAATAACCTGTGCTTAGAACCCTGCTGATAGAAATGCTTCTGGTTTTAGGTAACTACTCAAACTTACTGGAACATTGCCCTACCTTCTACTCCGCTTTGCTGATGTAGTTTTCATCATATCTTCTTTGTGTTGTTTTGAGCACTGGCACTCAATAAATATGAAATGATGATCAATACAAGGCACTAAGTGGTCTCAGTTGAGAAAACACTAAACAGAAACACAAAAACATCAAGGTATAATACAATTTTCTTTTCCGTCATCACCGGTTAGTCCAGTTTGCACTTTCTAGATACAGAAGATGGAGCATCATGTTATCCAAAATATAATGAAAATTTCTTCCCAGAAGGCTTTTTAAGGGCAAACGGAAGTACATTTTAAGCCCATAAATCTGTTGCTCATTGTAGATTTTTCTTTATTTTATTTTTCAAGTTCATCCCAAACCATAAATGTCTAAGCGACTTCATGTACTTGAGGCTCTGAATTTTTACGTTCCCACCACATTCAATTAGTTGGCTCCTTTTGCCTGAGGAAGAAATGGCTTGTTATTTTTTGACTACAATGCTCCATCTTTTATAATGGCCTTCGTGTATTCGTTTCTATCAAGTTACCAGCCACATGTGCAGCTCCAATTATTAGAAATGGAGTTTAGAAAATCTATAATCACTCCCTAGACAAATATCTTTTTAAATGCTGTTCCACTGGTTGACTTGAGTCTACTACTCTTTGGGGGTGATTTCCATTTTCTTTAGTAGCAGCCCCTGGAATGCTTTCTACAAGCATGGAATTAGGCAATGGTAAGCACTTCTCGAAGATGACTCTTCTGTTTCATTCTGGCTATCGGGAGGTGGATCTCCTTGGTATTTCTGAACCACGATATTTGCAGAGCCAGACCACTCCCTTATGACTTCAAGGGGCTTCCTGGTTTATTGCTTCTCTGGCCTAGCCCTTCCGATGTTCAGGTATGGTATATGACACATCTACCTGCTCTGCGGTCTTGCAATGATCATTTATTGTGCTTTTTATGGCTCATACCCCCCCAAATTTGAAACTGATGGGCTTATAATAGGTATTTTTTGGGTGGGCCCATATATATGGATGCTGTGGAAATGAAGTGTGGTATAGAGTACAAGCATATACAGCTGTTTGGGTGGTGGCAGAGGTAGCACTAGGAAAATGGGAATGGTGGTTGCAAAGGGGCCACAGGTATGGTGTAAGATCTTGACATATGGGAGGCTGTCAGTACCTAACATAAGGGAAAAGCATTATTTTAGAGGTGCATGTGCCTGCCCTCTAAATCACAGAAGCATTGAAGAAAGACTTTGGATTTACCTGAACTCCTGAGTTCTAGTCTTGTTTTTGTCTCCAACTGGTTGTGTAGCCTACAATAAGTCACTTGAACTCTGTAGACCTCTGTTGTCTCATTTGCACCTAAGCGAGTTGGACTAAGACACTCTAGTTCCTGTAATATTGAATAGCTTTTGAAAATTTTTCACAAAGCTGCCTTATTTGCCAAGCTAGCATAAAGTCGAATTTTGTGGATATAAAGAATGAAGACGGGTTTTAACCATCTCTCTTTTACTGGAAACAAGAGCAAGCTGGAAATTAAAATGAATTTCAATGCATTTCTACCATGCAGATTTATTGAGCGCATGATAATAAGAATGCAGTAGTGAATAAGACACAGCCCTGTCCTCAAATGTACTAACTTTGTAGATACAAAACATGTCAGTTCCCCTTCCTTCTCTCCAAACTCCTACCAGATCTTGAAGGAAACAGTCTGGGACCAAATCTCTGGTTGGCTTTTTCCAAAAGCTCTATTATCTCAGGGTTGTGGCAGAGGCCCTTCAAGGGTCAAAGTAAATTCAAGAGACTTCCTAAAAGTGACAGTTTTTATCTCTACATTGTTCGGTTTTTGGACAATAAATCATTATCCAATCTATTTATTACCCAGGCTCCAAGCTGCTGGCATATGTGGCACCTTTTTACAGATAACGAAATGTGTCCTATCCAGAAAAATTGCATCAATGTGTGCCCTCTGTGCACAATTAGGGAAAGGTCCTAATTGGGGCACCAATTAGGGAAAGGCCCTCCTTCTTACAGGCTGACTCAGCCTCTCACCAGAGCACCCGGGGCCAGGAACACACACAGGAGCTATCGGACCCTGTCCAGGCCCTCAGTGCATGCCCACACATGACCACCTGGCATCCCTAAGAGCCTCCCTCAGAACAATGCTGCTCTTTGGACGTTTACCAGGAAAGTGGGCTCTCTGAGAGTCACTCTCCTAACAGAACCAGGCTGTTAAGACAGAGTCTCTTTGCTTCGTATTTAAAATATGGCACCGTGTGCAAGCTGCCTCAGGGTTTGGATGACAGGCATCCTATTTTTGTCAGATTGTCCTGGTTTTTAATACTTTTTTCCCTTCGGTGTCCTGAGAAATCCTTCTGAGTGGTGATGTGTCCCCTTTAATAAATGAAACCACCCATACAAGATCACAGCACTTGAAATACGACTATGAGGAACGTGTAGAAGTGGAGTTGTGATGGCACTGCCAAAGCTCACTGAGCTGATTCTCCCTCACACACAGTCTTGTTTAATTGGCCTAATGAGTTTGGCTGATGTGACCAAGTGATCAATCAGGTTAGTGTTATGAGATATTGGAAAATAGGATTAGAGAAGAGAAAAGACTTTTGGCAAATTGACTACAAGACAGGGAGACAAGAAGTCTTGATTTAACAGTTGAACACAGTTTGTTTTTTTCTCCTATCCCTTGAATGCTGATAAGACATAACAAAACCTACTTGGATGTGCTTGCTTGCACATGTTTCATTGGTATTCATTTGCAGACCCCCCTCTGTTTTGATTCAAAAATGCTTTTCTTTTTCTCAAACACAATAAGCTAGAAGTTCTGCCTCTTATGAAACATTCAAGAACCAGTGAATGCCTGCTATCTAGAAAAGTGAAATGCCCTCATCGAATTCTTGCTACCCTTATGTATTGTCAACAGATTCTGTGAATAAAACAAAACAAAACATGAATTTTAACACTGATATGTAACATTAGCTTCATTTCAACATTAGCCGCTTTTATCCTATGTATGTGAAGTGAGTGACTGACCAGAGAGGATTTTTGCGTGTGGATTTTCTTTCTCCCTCTCTTCAAATGGCTATTAAGGGAGGAAGTCCTGGGGTCATCTCAGTCCAGTAACTGAAACTGCTTGAGACAGACATTCTTCCAGCTCTGGGAAGGTTAGAAATCAGGTGAACTTCTCACGCTTGGCTGGTTTTCCAGTTGACTTGCTGTGTAGGAGGTAAATATGGGTATCCTGCAGCATGTGGCATTCTGCAGTTCATTTACAAAGACCTAAGGGCTTGATTTTGTTTTCTAAAACGCAACTTTGAACTTCAGTCAAACTTGTAAAATTGGTATAAATTTGCTCCTCACCTTTGGGAGTAGGAAATGTTTATTTCTGTTCAAATAAATCTGACTCTATTCCCTCCTCTTCCCTGCAATGCTGGTAGGAAATTTAACTCAATCAATTTTTGCCCCTGACTTTCCTTTCATTGTTCAAGGGAACAGAGGGTCTTATACCTTTCAGAAAATCTGACGAAGGGCCTCTGGTCTTGCTGCTGCAGGGGCTCACTGAGAAGAGGGTGTATCTGGTGCCACACCCTGCACTTGGCCCTGGGGATTTTTTATCCTTCCTAGACTACAGATAGCAGGATTTAGACCTAGGCCTCCATCACCTCGTTAGTAGCCCTGCGTAGGACGAGGCCTTAAGGTCCACTGGGATAAAAAGGTCATATCTTTTAGAAACTTCTGAGCTTTCCTCTTGAATAATACAGCTATCTCCTTTGGGAGCCTAAGCTTCTGAAAACTCTCTTCCTTGGAGTGAGTCAAGTCTCAGACATCTAGATCACAGAGCCTTGCTTTCTCCTTGAAATGGAGCTAGGGAAAGTATCTCTCATTCTCTCACGATAAACGTACAGGCATACTTAAATTCTCAATCCGTGTTCCCTGCCACATTTGATGTTGTCTTTAATTTTTTTTCTTACTCTTGAACTGTTGAATAAGCTACCAGCATTTTAAATAAGTTCAGGATTATGTTGCCAGAAAATAGTCTTTGATATCTGTGACAATTTTGTTGTTGTTATTTGTTTTTTCTTTCTTTCTTTTTTTTTTTAAATGGGGAAAAGCATGAAGTTGTCTTTTTCATTGTCTTTCTCTTCATGTTTTAAGTACAGAGTTCTTCTGAAGGGCAGACTTTGTGGTTCTCGTGGAATGTAAATAGCTCAAATGGCTCCACTTCCAAGAAACCTTCTTTAACCTTAAAGTTGAATGAAGTAAGCGCTTTCTCCTGTTCTCTAGTATATTCCCAGCAAAACTTCGAGCATACTGTAAAAATGAATTTATTGCACATACTTCCATATCCAGGGAGAGCTCTGATTCCTCCTCTCATACACCCCAAGAGGAAGGGTCAAGGAAGTATTGAACCCAGGAACTTTTTTTAGGGTGGTGGTGGTGAAAATCTCAATATGAAGAAGGAAGGTAAAAGAATTGCTTCAGTTTTTGTGTCCTCTGCTCTATGTTTGGGCTTGTTGTTTTAGGTTCTTTCCTGATTCATTCGTTTGTTTCAACAAATTTTTCTTGAAGGCTTACTTTGTGTCAAATATTGTCTAGGCCCTGGGAATAGCACAGAGATAATTCAGACAATGCTGTGTGTGTCCCTATCTTATATTTCAGTAGACTGTCTCCCTTAGGCCTAGATGATACAATGGGATTACCCTGGGCTTGCCTACCTCTTGGGAGGGATTCCCTTTTCCTAAGAAGGCCAACTGGGAAGCAGAATGGGTCTTTAAAAAAGGATCATCCATGTTAATGCTTCCATAGCCTACCTAGTTAAAGAGCTTATAGCTTGAAAGCTGTCTGTTCCAGCCTACCTTTGCTTTGTGCAGCAAATATGAAGCAACTGCCATGTGCATGGCAGTCAGTATTGAACTTGATTGGCATGAAGTCATCAAGACCATGTGTCACGAAGACTATGTGCATCTCCAGCCTCATCTCTGATAACATCTCCCCTGGGTGCCCGAAGTTCTCTGGATTTCCAGGAGGAGGCTAATTGATAAGTCCTCTTCTGGAGTCCCACTATCGCCCTCTTTCTAAATCATTTTTAAAGCAAAACTAGGCAGGGCACAGTGGCTCACACCTGTAATCCCAGCACTTCATGAGACTGAGGCAGGTGGATCTCTTGAGCGCAAGGGTTCTAGAGCAGCCTGGACAACATAGTGAGACCTCGTGTCTACAAAAAAATAAAATAAAATTAGCTGGGCACGGTGGTTTGTGCCTGTGGTCCCAGCTACTCAGGAGGCAGAGGTGGGAGGATTGCTTGAGCCCAGGAGTTCAAGGCTGCAGCGAGCCATGATTGCACCCTGGTACACAAAACTACCCATCACTACATTGTTGCAATGGTTTCTCGATTTCTTGTGTCCCTATGTAAATTCTGGTGGGCAGAGACCATGTTGTCTTTACTCTGGAATCCTGGCAAAAGTACCTTGCATTCTAGCAAAGCTCCTTGTTCTTACACTTGTGGAAAAAATGAATCTGGAGATACATTCAGGAGGAAACAGAATGATGCTGAAACTATTCTCTTCTGCAGTTCAAATGGCTATCTTTTTGTTCTTAATTATGTATCACTTTTGGGCTTAGGAAAGTATATGGATATATTGTGAATAGATGAATAAATGTTGACACATTTCTTTGACTCAAGGTGCCCTACTAGATCTGTGAATTACCAGGCAGTAAATTGTCCTGCACTTAGTGCTCAGGGTATATGGTAAGGGAGATAAGACACGTACGAACGACCGTAATAAAGGATCAGAAATCCTGAGAGCCAATAAAATGCTTCAAAAATTCCAAGGAGGGGAAATGTCATTAAGATTATTCATATGTTTATTTTTGAGAGGTTTTTTGTTTGTTTGTTTGTTGTTCATCACAATAGAGGCTACTGATTTACTTATGGGAATGGGCAAAGGTGAGATTCCAGGATTCGGAGTTGTTTGCCAAGAGGCACGCGTGTCCTAATCTTCATGAATACTAAAATGTTGGTCAGATGCAGAAGATAGACCATGGGGTGAGAGTCAAAGGGCAAATCCAGGACCTTATTTTTCTCTCTCCTGCACATCTCACTGGATCTCGTCTCACCGGTCATGCTCAGCTGGGAAGTTGTTAGAACTCAGAAGACTCCAAAGAGAACATAAGGTCTTAACTTGTTTTCTGTTATCTCGTCCCCCACCTTATTCTCAACCTGAAAAGAACCTATTTTTTATTTCCCAAGCTTCAGGATGCCTGCATTTTGTGTTGTTTTTGTGTGCATTTTCATTCTGATTTCAGTTGCTTAATTATAGCATTTGATCTGTGTTTTGTATAACGTCCTCCATCATTCTCAAGCTTGTCTTGATAATAGTGTTTCTCTGATTTGTACAAGTTTTCATGTATACCACATGTTAGATAATTGCCTTGGGTTTCATCCTCTAGAAATTGTCTCTGGCTAAAGTTATACCAGGTTAGAAAAATCTGGCTATATGGCATTTAATAAAATATAAACACCATGGTGGTCATTGTCTACTTGTGAGATCCCAGGGTTCGGAGGTTCTGAGAGGGCTGCAGCTACCTTAGCAATAGGATAAAGGCTATTTTGAAAACAGTGCCATCATATGCCAGCCTAGTAATCAATGCCAAGTTTGGGACCACTAACAGAGCATGGCTGTCCTCTTACCACTGCCTTTTAATTTAGCCAAAGGATGGCAGGTGGATTCTCTAAGCATTGATAATTTTTTAACTGAAAAGCCATAGGAAAAGAGAAAATGTACTGCCTCACCAGAGGCCATGATAAATGTTCAGAAACAGCTCATCTGCCTATGGAGTTCATTTCAGATAGAGCTGCCGGAAGGGCTGTGACCCATGTTCATTGGAAGTTATGACTCGGCACATTTTTCCTTCACAGTCTTGTGCATCAACTTCTGCTCATTTTTTTCAGGGTCAGTGTTCAAAATGACATTTGGAAGATATGCCTGACTTCTGCCCGGCTTTCAACAAATCTGGAATCTTTTGCTCGCAGGCCCATAGCAAATGCTGGCAACATTTTTTGCAAATATGGGCCAAATTTTAGTTTCATTATAAAATGTAAAGTCAGAGCTGGCTTTGAGTTTTGCTCTAACATTTCACACAAAACTAACTTGCAGTTCTTCCACATGGATTCAGTGTCTAGGGCAGACGGCCTGCTACTCTACAATGCATATGGTGTAAGGATAGTGTAGGGGAGGGGATAGAGTTTGTTCCTATGTGGGAAACAGGAACGTTTTGGGATTTACTGCAAGAAAGAGTTGGATTTTAAAAATTACTCCAGCAACGGCAGCTTTATCTAAATAGTTTCAGTATTAGCAAGGGAAAAATGGCAGTGAACCAACATTTTATGGATTGATTAGTGCTAGGTATTGTGCGTGACATATATAATCTTATTCAATTATTACAATACTCCATGAGGAGAGTATCCATTTCTCCTTTTAACTAGGGAAATAACTCATTTACCTCTGGACTCTAAAAATCACCTCTTTGTCTCTGTAATACATCAGATGTATGTGCATGTATATTGATCAACCAAAGGATACTTTTTTGGCAAGGAGTTGAAAATACCCTCCAGTTAGAGGCAGACCCAACTTGATTATGTTTGCAGTTCTTGAGCAGGGCTGCAGCACACAGTTGGGCAGGTTGCTTACTGCATGAGATCTCCTGACCAGGGGACAAGCCAGGGCTGTAACACAACCCCCACTCTACTCACTAAGCTGCACCCTTTGGTTCCAGACTATGTCCACAGGAAGAAGGGGCACCTTTTTCTTATTTCTTCCAGCAGGGTAGCAGTGACTCTGCTGATGCAAACAACAAATTAGCCCACCTAGGAAAGAAACTCTGAAGCTAGGTAGTTTCCCTTTCATCCTGGTATCCTGGGGTATTCCTCTTTTCATTTTGCTCCTTCTCTACCATGCACCCTGGGGCTGTCCGTTGGAACTCCATTTATCCTGACTGCTGATTGCACTCTGGACTGGACTGGGAAGGGGGCTGAACTGGAAAGTATACATCTGCCTTCCCCTCTGCCTCTCTCTACTATCCACTAGGCTTGGAGTGGGCACTGATGCAGTACCCCTTGCTCCCTTCTAGGCATTGCTCTATATAAACTGCTTAGATGCATATTCAGGTTTGTCTTTTCTTATACCCTTTTCTCCAGAACTGCATGAGTAGTTAGGAAAGTATACGTATTTTAAATCCCCAGAATTTCAACCTTTAGAAAATAGCATAAAGGAAAATTTGACTGAAGTGTTATTCTTCAATTCTTAAGCAAGTATGTTTAGCTGCATAGATAAATGAGTTAAGAAAAAAACACAAACAGGGAAAGATTGTTGTAAATTAATTAACAAATGTTTATTGAGCACTTTGCTTTATTCTGTTTAACTTATTTATTTAATTTTTTTTTTTTTTTTTTTTTGGAGACAGAGTCTTGCTCTGTTGCTCAGGCTGGAGTGCAGTGTGATATTGGCTCACTGCAATCTCCGCCTCCTGGGTTCAAGTGATTTTCCTTCCTCAGCCTCCCAAGTAGTTGGGATTACAGGTGCCCACCACCACAGCCAGCTAATTTTTATATTTTTAGTAGAGACAGGGTTTCACTATGATGGCCAGGTTGGTCTCGAACTTCTTACCTCAAGTGATCTGCCCACCTTGGCCTCAAAGGGCTGGGATTACAGGCCTGAGCCACGGCACCTGGCCTAGCATCTGCTTGCTTCTTAAAATGCATTACATGCAGGAACAGATATAAAAATTAAGACACAAGAATGGATTTAGTTTAAAAAGATGTGAAAACCAGCAGTGTAACGTAACTCGCATATAATCTAAGTGTTAGAAATAGGGACCCCAAAACTCGAATTTGTTCCCCAACTCTGACTCTTAATGTCCCCTACATTAAGAGTAGTTAGTGGTTGGCTGACCACTGGCCTTCATTTTCCTTGTCTGTAAGTGAGTGTCCACTCTCTGTAATACCTTCCTCCAAGGATATTGCGTGCCTGGAATGAGATAATGGTGTGAAATACTTTAAAATGTGTGAGGCTTTTTATGCATTTAAGGTTTAATTGTCCTTACAAAGAAAGATGAAAATATCATTGAGAGTATCTTTAAAACACATACATTTTCCTTTTTAAATAACACATACCTTGAAAAATGTGGAGAGAATAAAGTATACATTAAAAGAGAAAAGCACAAAAAACTACTTATAAGACCCTAGAGATAATTATGGTTAATATGTTGATATATAACTTTGCAGTCTTTTATAAATTTATATTAGTTTATCACAACTCAGATACTACTGTTTATATATTTTTAAAGCCAGTTTATCACTCAACTTCATATCAATTTAATGATTTACGGTGTATGTACAACTGTCTCCCGGGCTCTCAGTAAATATCAGCTTTATATATAGTCCAGAGACTTTTGCCTGATAGCATGTCATAATCTGATTTTCATTAGATATATACACAAAATCAAGACATCTCTATAGAGCCATTAATATATAAGCTCAAAATATAGTAATTTTTTTCTTATCAACTCCGTGCTTTCAAATTGTATCCTGTATCAGGAGTTGAGTAACTCAAATAATCTCCAGTAAGATATTCAAATAAGAATATCCTAAGTGGAATGTTAATATAGGCAAATGTTAAAAACTCTGGCTGCTTTCCAGTACCGTTGTCTGTTATTAAGTGGTTGATTTGCTCATGATAGAATGTAAGTAAAACGTTAAATACACAGGGGGAGTTCTAAAGTATCCAGACAGTGTAGGGGTTGCAGAAAAAAATGATTACTTGGAAATTTATCTGTTTTGCGCATTGGGACTTTTCTTTGTATCACTGCTTTTCTTATTTCTTATTTTCTTTTTTTTTTTTTGAGGCGGAGTCATCTGTCGCCAGGCTGGAGTGAGTGGCGGGATCTCAGCTCACTGCAAGCCCTTCCGGGTTCCACGCCGATTCTGCACCGCCAAACTCCAGTAGCTTCGGGACCGCAAAGCCGCCGCGCCTCGCTTGACGGTTTTGGCTGCTTTAATAGAGATGGGGTTTCACCGTGTTAGCCAGGATGGTCTCGATCTCCTGACCTCGTGATCCGCCCGTCTCGGCCTCCCAAAGTGCTGGGATTACAGGCTTGAGCCACCGCGCCCGGCCACTCTTATTTCTTATTTTCTTATTCTTTTCACACTGGGAGTTTCAAATCATATATGCTTAAAAAAAATGAAAAAAACCCTCAATTTCCCATGGACACTGGTAAATACACGTTGCTTACTTTGGGCCTTTTAATATGTATCATTTGCCTCATCTTGCTTGGTTAGTCACACTAGTATGCTCATGATTATATAAATTGTCTTAGGTGACATGATACTTTCTTTCTTAATCATGATTAAATGTAAAATGGCAGAAACATTCCTTTTGGGCAAATAACTTTGCTCGTTTTAAATGAGTTCTATTTAGAAACAAAACAGATGAAATGGAGGCAATATCAATTACAAGGATGATAAGGCTTTATCTGATCACATCTTCAAGGTTTTATGCCTTTTCCTTCGTGTCCTGTCCTTCCCTCCTCCACTCCCCGCTCCCGTTTCTCTGTATGTCAGGTTTTAACAAGGGGAGAAACAAGAACTTTGCAAGGATATTTTGAGGGTGAGAAAATGTTATGATAGACCTGCATTTCTTTATTAATGGTGAGTTGCATAACAAATGCCATGGGGTTGGGGTTGGTAGGTTTTACTGTGTCTGTTAAATATTAACGGTACTTGTACTTTCTGAGGTATTGTTGAATTGCCTGGATACCGCTCAGCCAATCACAAAGAAACAGGTTTCCATGGAAGCATGCTCACGGATTCATTTCATTCACAATGAAATTCACACAGCAAGACAGATCTGTAAAAATAACCCATGAAAAATCGAAACAAAATATTTCTGGGTGTTTGTTCTATGCCATTTAGTGTGTATGTCTGTTTTCCATTTAAAAAATAATCTAAAAATATCTGGGCATTCAGGAGAGCTTCCAAAAAAGCTGGAGCTCTTACCTCTGCCTTACTGTTGGTTGCTGTTCTTTTGGCTGTGTGTACCACCTGTGTGCTTGACGTGCCCAACCCCCTTCCTTGTTTGCACTCTTGACCACAATATTTCATACCTAATTTTAAAATGAAAACCAGAATCCTCTGAATGTGTGGTGAGCATAGACTACTTTAAGATACATTTATATACCACCAATAAATCAGAAGGAAAATAATCAATGATTTTTGATTTTTCTCTATGAAAGGATTTAATAGCTCTCTGAATTTGATACTATTATTACCTTTACTTTACAATTGAAAACAGAAGCTCTGAGAGGTCAAGTAACGTCTACAGGTTTGCATAGTTAATAGGTGGCAGAACCATGTTTCCAGATTAGATTTGTCTAATGGTGGATGCTGTAATCCCAAATTACTATGCTATGTTTTTATTTTCATGAAGTAAAGCATCAATATTATCTGTTACTGGAGTCAAAACATATCTATCTCTGGATCTATCTGTCTATCCATGTATTTAATTTCCAGCCAGAAATACATGTATGCACACACACACAATATACATATGCACACACACTACATATATATATACATACACACATATATTGTTAATGGATCTATATGTACATATGTGTGAGCGTGCACACACACACTCACTAAACCATACTTACTCCATTTGTCATTGCTTTCATAATAAGTCTTGTATTTACAGTTCTAACATGGCATTTATTTTATTTCAGTGACTGTTTACTTGGTTTTTCATGACTAAATTCTGAGTCCAGGTGATCATGGATGGTTTGTATTGATCTGGATATTTCTTGAGGCTAGAACTGCTTAGCACAATTGCCACTTTATATAAACTCGGTTGATTTAGAATTTACAAGAATTTGAGGCCGGGCGCGGTGGCTCAAGCTTGTAATCCCAGCACTTTGGGAGGCCGAGACGGGCGGATCACGAGGTCGGGAGATCGAGACCATCCTGGCTAACACGGTGAAACCCCGTCTCTACTAAAAAATACAAAAAAAAAAAAAACTAGCCGGGCGAGGTGGCGGGCGCCTGTAGTCCCAGCTACTCCGGAGGCTGAGGCAGGAGAATGGCGTGAACCCGGGAGGCGGAGCTTGCAGTGAGCTGAGATCCGGCCACAGCACTCCAGCCTGGGCGACAGAGCGAGACTCCGTCTCAAAAAAAAAACAAAAAAAAAAGAATTTGAGTGACAAGCAAAAAATTTTTAGACTCTAAGCAAAAGTAAAAGCAAAATCATATTGAGGCTAGGATGCCATTTGAATAGAAAAAAACCTTTTTGCCACTGTGTCTCCTGAACCAATAAGTGAAGATGTGTCCCTGGCATACTTAGATAAATGACTACAATAGATATATAGAAGCTTTTTAGAAGGATCATTCTTCAACTTTCAATATGTTAATTTGAGAACATGCATATCTCATTATTAGTTATTAAAACAGGTCCTCTAAAACTAAAAATACTCCAAGTACTTGAAAGTAACAAAACTGAATTAAAAAATAATAGAGTAGACATTTGACAGTTTCTCCCTCTGTTGTTCTCAGTTCTTGAACATGGTTAACTAACATACTCACACTTCATCTATTGGTTGACATTCAGGAATAAAGTACTTGCAATGCTTAGATTCTTAAAGATAAATTTTATTTATCAAACCTTTCTGAAAACCATTGTTAATGGATAATTATCTAGGATGCATTACTCATCTTCCTGTCTTATTAAACAGTCTATCAGATATGACCTAATCTTTTCATTCTGGCTCACCACCATCACTTTATTATTTGTAAACTGTAGGGTCACAGAATGGTATCCTCAGGTGTTTGAGCTTATAAAAGACTGTGGCTCTTTGCTTGATTTCTCTTTTGACTTTTCATCTGCCATTTCCTATCATTTGACTGGCTTCCCTGGGTCTGCTTCCTGCATACAGTCCATTGTATGTTTAATTTCATGTCCACTGTTGGCTAAAGGCATTCTATTGGCTTCATGAATCCTTGAATATGTCAATTAGTTCTGGCCTTTATGGCTCCAAGGTGACCTTATTTATCGTCCGCTCTAAAGTGTATAAACCTGATCTAAGTACATTCCTCTTCAGTGCTAGAGTCTTTTCTTTTTTGTTATTGTTGCTGTTCAGTTCAAGAGGGACAATGTATTTGGTTGAGTTTCTAGAGAGCTGTCTGCTGAATATGTGAGACGATTATAATTCACAGCAAAGACTATAACCTACTCTGTTATTTTGAAGGAAAAACACTTTAAAAGGCAGCTTCCTTTGGGAATATTTCTAGGAATAGTGACTTTACATATGTATGAATGTGTGTATATATGTATATGTATATATATGCATATATATTTATATGAATTCACTTATACTCTATTATTTCTGAAAAAAATATAAGGCAGCAGTAGTGACATTAGGAAAAGAAAAAGGGGTAAAATTCATAAGCCTACACAATGGGTGCCAACACTTCCCTTTTATGAACTTTGCAGGGCTTTTTGAACGCAAACACCCTGAAACTCTTCATCCGGTTGTAGCAGGATGTCCCTCCTTAGGCCATGAGTAACTGCTGAGGCAGGTGTGGTTGGGTTACAGTTACAATCTTGGAGGAAAAGTTTAATTTTGTTCTTTAGATATCTGGCGATGTTTTTTCAAAGGCATATATAAGGGACACCACAGACCACTGATGTGTGCTTTCAACTATTAATTTATAAGAAGTGTTTTGAGATAACCAGAAATAGAGGAGTCAGAGTGGTCTAAAGGGAAATGACTCAGGCATCCTTTTGAAAAGATACCAGCTAATGAAACCGTTATCTTTCTGACTGGCCCCAGGCTGAGGTTTTGCCATGAGAGGTCTTTCAGTGTTAATTTAACCAGGACAGTTGCTGTTTTAAAAGGGTTTGCTAGCCGGGCTGCCAGATCTGACAGAAAGAGTAGCTGCCTCCCCTGATGTGATTTAAAGGGCAGTGAAAGTTCAGCCAGCCCCTGATCTCCTCCCCAGTGGCCTTACTTCACTTGGAAATGTTCATGATTAGAGATACTCCATTGGGCAAAGGCCTTGTCTCCAGAAGACACTAATAAACAAGACTATATTTTATCTGAATTTATCATTAATGCCCTTTCTGAATTCATGAGCAGATGAGTGAGTTAGGCAACCAGCTGGAGCAAAGCCTGATGATTGAGACACGAGATGGGTACACTTATGATGAGAACGTCTGAAGCAAGATCAAGAGGTATGGTCCCTGGATGACTTGGATGGTAAGGGGTGACTAAAATTTAAAGCCACGGGACCTGAGGAGGGGCATTTGCTGACTATAAGTAATGACAAAAGGGGAGATAAGAAGGTGAGGTTTATTTTACAGTTTTGCTCAAGGCTGGTTTTGCTTCTTGGAGTAACAGATAAGCTTATGAAGAACAAACGCAGATATTTTACTATTATTGACCTTTTCCAATCAGATTATGTAATAATTTATAAATAATAAATTTCTTGGCTTCCTGACTCGACATGCCACCTAAATAGCTAAATCCTTTTGACTTCTTCTTGGTGACTCATCTTTGCTCTTGACTCTGTGACTAGACTGGTTTCCAACTAAAAGTATTTAAAGGAACTCAGCATTGAGAATGTCTTCTTTGTCTTGCTCCAATCTTGTGCCCCAGTTCTAGATTATTTTGTGTTCTTTGTTACTGAGGCCAAATACTCACTTTGCATCCAAGACATAATCACTAAATTCCAGCTCCATTCATTTATTTATTCATCAAATATTTATCAAATGCTTGCTTGGTGTCAGGTACTGTGCGAGGCACTAGAAATACAGGAGTGAATTAAATATGGTCTTTGTGTTTTAGAAGTTCCCTTTAGTGCCCAAGAACTTGCTATGACACTGTGCAGTTCTTGAGGACCTCCATAACTGGGGTCTAGACTTGTTGGAAACCCCTATCTCCCCGACTCTCTTCCCTTTCCCGAAGAACCGGGATCTGCCCCAGAACAACACTTCATGACCAGAATCCAACTGTCATGTCATGACCGGGAGAATATAATTAGAGCAATAATAGGGGTTTGGGCTTTGAATATTTTCAGGAGAAACATTAATTTAAAAACACTTGGAAAGTCTCCAGAGAGGCTTTGAAATGTTTCTATTTGTTCCAAGGGTTGTACATTGTCCTCACAGAAGGGATTTGGGATTCAACTGACTAGAAGAAACAGCCATTTTAAGACTTCTGCATTCTTGAAATTTCAGCCATTAAGGAAAGTCCTTTGACAGATTGCTTTGTGCTTTTACATGATGACTGCTTCCTATGAGATAATTTTGACAAGGAAAGCTGTTGGAGATATGACCTTTGACTTATGCTGCTTAGATCCCAAGGGTAATAATTTAGAGGAATCTTAAAAAAAAAAAATGTATGTTAGAAGTGTTGCCATTTCACTAAGATAGTCAGCAGAGTTCCTCTACATTTTTTTTTTCATAATCTACGATGTTTTTAGTGGGCTTTATATAATTAAGAAAATGCAAGCAAAAGGCTCAATTCCTGCTCCTTGAAGCAATCTTTCCCCACCTGTAACCCCCATAGTGTATTTTCTCTTTGTCTTGCTCTTACGTTTCTTTTTTCTTTCTTCCCTTCTTTTCTCTTCTTTTTCCTCCTTCCCCCACCCCATGCATCTTTCTTTCTCTTTCTTTCTTGTAGCTAATTTTCCACCAAAGATTACTACCTGCTATTCATAGAGTAGAGCTGTTGCTAGGAACTGTTGCTCAGCTAGGATTGTATTTCTCAGCCCTTGTATCTGTGTGGCTGCTTCTTACCAATACAATGAGAGCAGAAGAGGTGCAGGTCACTTCTGGGCCCAGGTGGCTAAAAAGTAGGAGGCCTCTTCATGCTATCTGCTTCTGCCTGTGCAGGATCTAGCACAGTATCCATGGCCATGAGAGGTGGAGCCACAAGACGAAAGGTGCCTGGGTCCCTGAAACACCACCTAGGTGACAGCCACTCCCCCTTTAAGAACACCCATCGATGTGGGTGAGAAATCAACTTGTAAGGTGTCAAGAAACTAAGAGCGGGGTATTTATTTATTACTGTAACTAGTATTACTGACTTGATACTATCTGCTTAGTACAGATTATAGACTTAGCCACTTTAGGTGACACAAAGATGAGTGAGACACGTTGTTTGCTCTACAACCTAGAAGTTTGGAGGAAAGAATGCAAACAATTACAATGCAAGTCAGAATTTAATCACTTAGAAGTTTAATAAGACTCTAAGTTGCAAATAACTGTCATCCAACTTGAATTGGCTTTATCAAAGGGGAAATTCACTAGCTGGATACTCATATTATTGATGAAAAGACTGAAAAATCAAACAAAGAGTCAAGCAAGGATGTAGTTGGTTACAGCAAGAAATTGGCACCAGGGACTTACATGCTGCTAGGACTCATTCCTTACCAATCAATTATGGTCAGGGGAGTGGGGCCATGAAAGAAAGTGGGTTCCCGTGGATATTACAGGGTTCGAGGTCTGGGGCTGAAAGGAACAACACCCGGAAGTAGAGGAAACCTCTTTTATTCTTCGAAGAAGGGAAGCGTATTTAGCAGACAAAATAATTGATTTCCTCTACAGATGGATTAATTATTTGCCAACTCACCCTGCTCCCCATACTTTTTTTTCAGTTTTTGTTTTGTTTGGTATCTTTTGCATTGTTAACATTTCCTGTTTTTATGTCTGGCTCCTGAGCTCAAATTAGATCTTTTCTTTTTGTCCTTCTGCCTTCACCACCCCCAACAGTGTCTTGCATATAACAGGGGCTTAACAAAAAAAAAAAAAAAAAAAAAAAATTATTGACCGAGAGAATATAATCAGAGGAATATAGTGGGCTCAGGTCTCTTTAAGTTGTGTCAGACACAGACACTCTCTTATCACCATCTCCTGCTCCTCTTCGTGAAACTTCAACTCCAGACAGCCAAGGCTTCCGAAGATGCCTTTTGCAAGTAGGCACCTTTGATATACTATTTCTCTGGTGTTCTCCTTACTCTTGCTTCCCTTGGGAGCCTGGACTCTTTCTCTCAGCCAGTCCAGAGTCTATCATTCATGCCTTGACAGGTTCAGAGCAGATCCCATTTTCACAGGGAAGCCTTCCTAGGCCACCGCATTGCATACTGGCTTTGTGTCTTCTAAATTCTTACCACTTTGAACCAACTATTGACAAGTAGATATGTTTTGTTACATTGTCCTTGTAAAAACTATGCAGTATATTATCTCGATTCTAATTTTTTTCTCCAATTAGATTGTAAACTCTTTGAGGAACAAGAAGACTATCATAGACTCCATAGGAGCTCACACAGTAGCTTGAATGGTAGACTCCTAATAAGTCTTTGCCAATAGGTTGAATTCACTCCTGTTTTCAGTTTCAAGATGGTTATCCCATTTGTATGATAGTTAAGAATCTCCAAGCACTCCTATTAGTATAGTGGTTTCTTAAATTATATATTTTCCTTTCATTTTTAAATTAAAAGGATCTGCCAAATGGTTAAGTGGAATATTCTATTCCAGGCTTTTTCCCCCACCCCCAGATGCAACCTTAGAGATAATGAAGCCTATTGCACAGAAAGAAACTGGAATCAGGCTGCTTATTGACTGCAGAGAAGCAGCTTCTCTTGAATGGTTAATGGCAATGGTTAATTAGATTGCTTTTCCTACACTGCCCTGTGTGGTGGTGGATGGCATACGTGGTAATCTGAGTGTGGTAAGTATGAAAAGCACAGAATGTGTGAAAGCAGGTGAGAAAAGGCTGGGCTGGGGAAGATGAAGAGCTACCAGTTTCTGCAAAGATCAGAAAATACCTAGACCCAGAATAGGGAGGCATTAAATATTTGAAAACAAATTTATCTCTCTGTTTCCTTCCCCTCAGCTGAACCTTACGTCATTTCCTTATAGGATTCTATCCCACATTTTGTGCCTTCTAGAGTCTCCTGCTGCTCTTACGGACTTCTTTTGAACCTTGATTGTCTCCTATTTGCAAATGACACACAGAGTAGAAACTGTTTCTTATTTTGTGCCTCACAAAATTATGAAAAGACTCTGTCTGCAGTTAGAATAAACAACTTTTTGTATTAGAGACAAATCTCCTCTCAATTTCTTCTTCTCCAAAACAGTTTTCATTAATTGCTAAAAAAATGTAGCATGGAGTTTGATATTTGAGGAATTTATAGGATAATAAAAGCTTAAAAAGAAATAGCTTTGGGGTATGTCTTGTTCAGATCCCCTGTTTTGTAAATTGAAACAAAACAAAACAAATAACAAATAACAAACCCTAAAGTCTGTATAGCAAAAGTGAAAAAAATTCAGAAAGCAGAGTTCAGCACTAATGCCCATAATTTTACAAGTAAAGTATACATCTTCAATTTTGAAATTCAATTTAAAATTGTGCTACAAATATGATAGATAAAAATAGTCACCCAGATGTACATGTGGTTGTGGTTTACATATAATTAACTATATTTTAGTTTATTTGGCTTGTTAACCAAAATGCAAGTGAACAATCATAGTCTCCACTGTGCAACGGGCCATTATTTCAGTAGACTCCATATGAGAGGGGCCTGCTCATATATTAATAAATCAACAGGTTCAGGTCAAGGAGGAATGGCGAAACCACTTTCTCGCTAGATTACACTTTCATTGAAAACCTGCTCATTAACTTATTTATAAATATGGTATCTCTATATTTCATATTCTGATATATTAATGTGATTTAATGTTAGGAAAAATGCTCTATATTTTATTCTTCTCAAAGTCCCTAGGAGAAGACTAGAAGATTGTTAATTGCTTATATTGTAATGCTGCTAGTTGCCACATTTATTTTTTCTTTTCTAGCAACAAATTTCACATCTATCAAATTCTTATCATGAACCAAGTTCTTTGCTTATATTCCCATAGGCATATCAGTGAATGAGGTGCTGGTTATTATTTCCATGTCACTGATGCTAAAACTGGGCCTAGACAGGTTACCCACCTTGTAAGCTGGGAAGCTAAAATTTGAATCCAAAGAGTGTAACTCTAAAGACTACTTACTGTTATGCTGGACTGATTCTCTAGGCAGAGCTCTGTTGTGGTCAGGGGAATAGCATCTCTTTCCATTCTAGTTTCAAGCCTAGGAACACACTGAATAAATCAAACGTTCTCAAGAGGACACTCTGTCCTTCAGGATGACCTGGGGGAAAGGAGAATGTAGTCAGGTAAATCGATGATTGTCCCTTTGGAGGGACAGAATAGAGATAGAGTTGGAGAGCTGGTTTTATTTGGCAATTCTACCCATGACCACAAATGGAGGCTCAAAGTTCAGTTATAGTGTCTCCTATTCAGATCAAGATGCGGACAAGAGGGTAACCCTTATAAATGGTAACCATGGGTGTCCATTAAAATAGCTTCCTATTTGCTGTCTTTTACTTCTCTGCCAAGTGAACGAATATGGTGAGTGCCTGACTTTTTCAGGCTAGTCAAATATTCTGTCCTGTTTTTCCCTTATAGCACCTAAAGGCCAATGTTTTGGCATTCAAACTGTTCCCTTAAAGATAGTCCAAGGGGAGTCCCAGAAGCCACACAAAAATTCTCTGTGACATACTAGGTTTGATTTTTGGTTTATATGCTTAGGGTAGAGAAATAGCCTTCACACATTATTCTTAAGAATGACATCTTCAGTCTTAGTTATGAGAACACATTTCATTGCAGCTTCAGATCCAGAAATCTCTGGCCACTCAGTTCTCCTGCAGTCATGGCACATGGCAAGCAGGTTGCAGAGAATTGGCGTGTCTCCCTAGGGAATATGTGCTTTATCTATTGGTAATATGAACTCAAAATAAAATAAAGAACAAAGTTTCAATGGCACCATTTCCCCTCCCCCCATGTTGTTAATAATAAATGAGGCCCAGAATAATAATAAATGAGGCTAAGAGAATTTGGTTCAAAACAGAGTTTCTGGAACCTCCTATAGTCACTAAGTGGACCAGGTTCTTTTTCAGTGCCAGTGTCTTCTTTTATACTCTCTTAATTAGGTTATTTCAGGGTAATGAGGATACCTGTGCCTTTCAGCGAAGTCATCCAATAATGCTGCTTCCACCAGGCCCAAGGAAACACAGGGGCAGGTAGGGTGGGATTTGAAGGCAGCCCCAGCAGGCCAGGGACCACCAGGGCCCAATGGCGGGAGCGTGAGGGCAGTAATGTTGTTCTCCTTTGTTCTTTCCTTTCAGGACCAAGTAGAGGCTGATGACAAATCAGGTGGGATACAACCCTAACGCTCAGAGAATATTTACTGCGATCCAAGTGCTTTTCCTTAGCCCTTTGAGAATTTGCTCATTTAGTCCTCCAAAGCTACCTGGTGAGGTAAGGACTATTACTATCTATCCCAACTTATAGACAGAGAAATTGAAGCACAGAGAGATTCAATGACTCTCCCCAGGTTATAGAACTGGGAAGTGCCAGAATTGAGGTTTGAACCCAGTTGGTCTAAGAGAGAGAGAGTATAGAGCTTCCTCCTGTGTTCCTCGGATCCTAAGGAACTATGCCGTATCCTACTCACTGGATTGTGCACCCCACCCCATGTCATTTTAAAGGGCAATGTGACTTGCACCAGGAAGCAAAAGACGGGGAGCATTGCTTTCCATCACTCCGTGGCATGATTTCTAGTGGCGCCCTTCTCTCCCCCAGACACTCCCATGATACAGGAGGTCCCTTCCCCCTGGCTGCTCCTGGGCCAGGCCACAGCTCAGGCTGAAACCAGGCTGTTTCTGAAAATAGAGGACGTGGGCAGAGAGGTGGCTGGATTCCTTCCGCGCCAAGCAGGCACAGTGCCGCCCCCTCCTTGAAGAACTCTGCCTATTTTCCTTTCTCCTTGACCCAGTGGGCGAAGGAAGTTGAGTCTTCAGGAAATTCTTCGTTGTTGTTGAAGACGGAGTCTTATTCTAGAGAGATGAGAGTGTGAGCATTTACTCTGGGGTATGTTTCTAACAAACTCTGAAAGGTCAGCCTGCCCTTCTTGAATAAAAAGCTTGGTTTTTACCATATGCATCGCCCTGCTGTCTCTCTCTCTCTTTGTGTGTGTGTGTGTGTGTGTGTGTGTGTGTGTGTGTGTGTGTGTGAAGAGTTGCCGAAATAAGAAGAAGAAAAAAAAATCAGGCACCTCACTGAGAATATCTTAATAATATTTGAAGTTGGGCCTGTTTGTTGTCTGAGTATAAAGCATACATGGTATAGAATGCTCAAAACCAAAACGACTGTCCTATTCTGAATTTGAGGTCATTTTTTCTCCTTCAGGGGGTCAGGTTTTACCTGTGAGGAGTGATTGAAGAAAGCACCGGGTGTAAGTTCCTCCAAGAGCATTCTCAGGGCAGCATCTTGTCACTGTCCTCAGGGGTAGCCTCCCTTTTGTGAGGTTCAATCCCTCAGCTGGAGGATGAACCACAGTGCTACTGCAGGCCTAGCTGATGTCACAGTTGTTGAAAAGGTACATTTTCTTACTCTGGGGGAAAGAGCAACGTGGCTCCTTCAGTTCTATGAACTCTAATGCTCCATATCGTCAGTCACCCGCCCTCCATCAGAGTAGAGCCAAATGCAAGCCTCAGATCTAGGCAAAGCCGAAGCCAATCATTCCTCAGCGCATCCCTCCACCACAGCACTTGCGACCTGGTGCACAGATTTATATTCATACACATATTTGTATAAATGTGTGTGTGCACATACACACATACATACATGTAATATATATCTGGAAGAATGAGGCCCCATGTTTATGCAAATAGTAGTAAGATGAGTGACACATATTTTCCTTAATAAATGGATTGTGAAAAGGAAAACTACTTCATAGGAATAATAAAAGAACTGAGAACGGTGTTTTCAATTTCCTGGGTGGAAAGTCATTTTCCCAGATTAAATTGTCTGCTACTACCTTACTGGCTGGTCTCTCTCAGGCTAGAATTCTTGGAGTGTCCTTGAATTCATGTCTGTGCTCTGAATGCTTTATTAATGTGTATGTGTGACACTTCATTTTATTGCTAGAATTTGGTAAATATTAACAGATTAATGCTTCCCTCCCTCTTTTCCTTTCTGTGGACCTCATCTCTCATAACTCCTCTCTGTTCTCTCCACCTTGGCCTCAGAGACAAGAACACTTATTGCTTTGTTTTACGGCCATCCTGAAAATAGACATTGGCTCCAGCATAGTGTAGTACACAGAATTTTAATGAGTACAGAGCAAGCAGTTCAGTCCTTCACTCCGATATGAGAGGGGTGACGTCAACCTATCCAGGAAATACTGAATTGATTTTAAAACTGCTCTAAGGTTGAATAAATCGGTGGTGCTGTGCATTAGCATGAGACTGCCTGCACTCACGCATATCTCCCTGTTTGTTTGTCTTAATGCTAGGATTATTAGAAACCACCTGAATAGGTGCCCTTCAAAATACAAATAGAGGGATCAGAGAATGTTGATTGGTTTTTAAGCCTCAATTTTGTAACTTGGTGTTATCCTAGATTTAAAATTGTAAGATGTATTTAGCTCCCTATTTGAGTATTTTCTTTCCAATTCTAGTATTTTGTTCATTTATGAAAACTGGGAATCGTGCTTTTCCATCATCTCTTTTGCTCCTCTCTCTTCCCATCTCCCTTTGACAAGCTTTCTGAAGCATGTTTTGGTGCTTCAGCAAAAAGGGCACGATGTAATGTTTTATTTGTCTCCCATTCTGCTATGTGAAGTGAAAAACCCTAGCACCCAGGGTGTGAAAAGCTGGCAGTGTGAGCTCTTTGCAACAAGAGACACTATTCAGGGAGACACAGTCTAATATCAAAGCCAGATAAACTCTCTTGACACCAAAAACCAAACCAACAATAAAAACTCCAGCCAAATGCCACCAAATGAACAACTCCTTCTCTCAACTCTCTAGAATATGGTTAAGTTTTTAGATTGATACTCTTATAACTATTTGCATTTCTTTTTGCAACCTTCTTTACACCTTGCTGGTTTCGCTAGTGATTTAATAGTCAATTAGTTAGCAAAGATTTCTAACATTCTTTGAAGAATAAACATACTACTTGTTGCAAGGCTGCATTATATAACATTAAGAAGGTCATTTAATTCTCCAAGCTTCTTACAAAAAAAAAAAAAAAACTTTTTAAAATTCACCAGCAATGACTTCAGAAATTTTATGAACCTTTTTAGTAATTAACCTTAGTAACTCCAACTTTTGATGGTTTGCTTTTTAGCTGATTCCATAGATAATTTTCTACTGGAGATAATTCTCCATCAATATTCTCTATCAATGACCATTACTATAAACATTTCTGAGACCATTCTCCTCCCATTCAAGCTAAACTCACAATTTAATCCTTTGTTAAGCTCTAGGATATATACAAAAAATACAGGCCCTATAATTTGTCCTCAAAGAGCTTATAGTACACATAAAACAATCATTCATAATATAAGACAGAATCTGATACATCAAGTGAGTAGTGTTGAATAATCAGTGTCCTGGGAGTGAAGAGAACCATCTCATTGTGGGCTGTCATAGCTCCCAAAAGGGGTCCAGTGTGCGGCGGGGATGGGGGAGTGGTTGAACTTCAGGTTGGTCTTCAAAGGATTTATCGTCTTTGTGGAGGCGGAGTTCATTCTAGGTTGAAGGAAAGCTGCCAAATACAGAGGTAGGTATGCCTGAACCATGCTTAAAAGCTAGTGCATAGACAGGCCTTACATTAATGTGAGGTTCATTCAAGGTTAGGGTAAGTTTAGAAAAAACACCAGGGTAAAGAACACCTCAAAATATCAGGCTGAGGAAAACTGTATTTTAAAAGCTAAATACAAGTTGTATTTAGCTTATAAAGAAATAGAATATTTTATAATACCCATAGGTACCATAAAATGTAATATTTTATAATACCAAAAGAAGAAATCATTAGATCCTTTATTTCACCACTTTGAAAATGGCAGAAGAGTAATCTTTGTTGGGTAAAAGGATCAACCGATCTACAGTGCAGAAATTATGTTACTAGGGAACAAAGGGAAACAGGACTCAAACTGTGTCTGGTGTGGGAGCAGCATCTGCCTACTCCTTCCTTTCTTCCAATAATTACAAAAGAAGGGGGGAAAAACTCAACTCAAATCTGTCAAAATGCTTTCCATGTAGTGCTGTTTGATACATACTGAATGGATATATGAATAAATAACCATTTGGTTGATGAACCCAATAAAATGAACAAGAGCCATCATGTAAAGCCTAGAAGGAAATTGCGTTCATATAACCCACTTTCTACTTCATTAAAGATTAATTCATTTTTATCTACATATGACATGAAGCTGGACAAAGAAATGGATCCTTTTACTCTACATTTGAAAGACAAATGAAGAGCACAGAGAGCAAACAAACTAAAAGAAAACAAAACAAGGCGAAGCAAAAGCCTGACACATTCCACATGTTAACAAGCTAAAACAATGTATTGCCGATTGGTTGTCCCTTGGGGAAAAAGTAGCTAGACAACATCTTAAAGAAGTACATTTCAATGTTTTCCAGGTGGCTTTTACTCTGTCAGAACCCATTCTGCTGAATGGGGGATACATATTTACAGGCTGCTAATACTCAGCTGATAAGAAACCATACCTGAATTATTTCTAAGTGTCCTGGGAGCCCACCGGTAGCTAAAAGCATCTCTGCTTAGATGTCACTCTCAATCAATTGCAGCTGTTACCTGAGTGTCACTCACTCACGATCAGGGAATACGACTTGAACCTGAATCAAGCTTCTATTTACTTGCACATGAAATTCAGCAAAACAACAAAGAGTTAAATAAAATATAGTCAGTGTTAGCAATGTAATGGTTGCCTTTTAAAGAGACAAGGTAATACAATAATGACTTTTGGACCAGTTACTAAGGTACCAAAATTGATTTCTAATCTTGACTAATTTTCTTTTGGCCATTCCTGTAAATGTGGGTCTCCCTTCAATGAGGATTTTATTGTTGTCATGATTACTAGATGATGGTTTATATATTGTTGCCATTTGTAAGCTCTTTCGGAAACTCAGGGGACACAGACTAAACTTATTTTTAAAAATATAAAATGTTACTCATTTTTATTATGCAGGTTCCTTTTGAAGAATGAAATCCTTGGGCTGCCATTAGGAACTGCATGCAGTTAAGCTGTGTAACCTCTCGATTTTTAGTTTCTCCGTCTATTTTATAAAATAAAACATTGAACTAAATTATCTCTAAGGCCTATTCTATTATTATTTATATTATTTTCTAATCCTATGATTACAATATGGTTTCCATCCAAATTGGCAGTGAGCTCTAAAAGTTCAAACCTGAGGTATGGTAGCACGGTCGCCTTGGTTCAGCAACATGTATACTCAGTGGGCTTAAACACGACAAAGCCTATTTACAGGAGTACAATATGACCCTGTTTTTTTTCAGCCATTTGTCCTATTTGGTTACAGAAGCGGTTTCCAGATCAGCACCAGCCACATCACCTGCAGATTTGTCAGAAATGAAAATTTCAGACCCTGTCCCAGACCTACTATGCCAGAAATTCTGGGAAGAGATCCAGCTTTCTGAGTTCTAACAAGCATTCCTGGTGATGCTGATGCCTGTTAAAGTTTAAGAACGCTGCCCTAGAGGTTAAAGTTGCAGGTTCAAACTCTGAAATAGCCACTGATGTAATTCTGTACCCTAACCTTAACTCACAATATTATAATAGCCTCTATTTTTCATCAAAGATTGGGGTACAGTGCTTGGCCGAATCAGCTCTACTGCACCTCACAGATCTTAAATGATTACTTTGTGTTTTAAAGTGTTTTTCAACAAGCCTTCAAGGGCATCTATTGCTTTGATTCCCAATTTCATACAAATGAAATATTTTCTTTCATCACTTCACTATGTCACCCTGTCATCTTTGGTTAGTGCTGCTTCCTCACTACATACTTCACTCATTTTTGTTCCTTCTCACCTCCATAGCTTCTCTATTGCCTAAAATATGGTCTGTATTTTCTTGCTAACAATCCAAATCCATAAGACTTGGAGATAATTATCATCGCCAAGAAAGCTGTCATTAATCCCATCCCATGGGTACTTCTTGAAAACCCGTAAGCTGCATCGCCTGGAGCAGCATTCCTCAAATGGAACACTACAACTCAATCACCTGAAAGAGGTTTTAAAAATATAGATTCCTGTGTTCCACTCCAAGCAACCTACTGAATCAGAACCTCTAGGGTACAGGATATGTGTCTTCAACCAGATTCTCAAGCGATACCTGGGCATCTAGTGAGGTGTTTGTAAATTACTGAGATGGAACAGGGGGTGGCAAACTTATTTTGTAAAGGGCCACAAGGTAAATATTTTGTAATGGCGAGCCACACAATCTCTCTGACAATGACTGAATGAAGCTTTAATCTCAGGTTTGCTGTTACAGTGCAAAAACAGCCATAGACAATATGTACACAAATGGGTGTGGCTGTGTTTCAACAAAACTTTATTTACAAAAATAGGAAACAGGATGGTAGTACATTGAACCCTAAACTAGAGTATTATTTAATTGGATAAAAATGAACTACAGTGTCTGAAAGGTTATTCTGCACTCAGTATGTGCTTTTGAAATGAACTAATAAATAAAGGAACCAAAGTAATGCAGCTGTTGGAGTATTATACATTTGAAACAGATAATTATCACACGGTAATGTTACTGTGGTCATACATTGCTTAACAATGGGGATACATTTTGAGAAATGGGTCGTTAGGCAATTTTGTCATTGTACCAATGTCATAGACTGTACTTAAACCTAGGTAGTATAGCTTACTAAACACTGAGGCTATATGGTATAGCCTATTGCTCCAAGGATACAAACCTGCACAGCATGGTAATATATTGAATATTGTAGGCAACTATAACACAATGAAAAACATTTTTCCTATCTAAACATAGAGAAGGTACAGTAAAAATATGGCATAAAAGACAAAAAAAGGTACACTTGTACCTACAGGGCACTTATCATGAATGAAGATTGTAAGAGTGGGAGTCGTTCTGGGTGAGTAAGTGGTGAGTGACTGTGAAGGCCTAGGACATTACCCTACACTTCTGCAGACTTTGTAAATACTGTACACTTAGGACACACTAAATTTATTAAAACATTTTCTTTCTTTAATTCTAAATTAATCTGAGCTTACTGTAAATTTTTAAACTTTATAAACTCTTTAATTTTATAAAAAGCCTTTTTACTCTTTTGTAGTAACACTTAGCTTAAAACCCAAGTACATTGTAAAACTATACAAGAATATTTTCCTTTTGTGTCCTTATTCTATTTTTCTATTTTAAAAATCTTTATTTTTACTTTTACAACTTCTTGTTGTTGTTGTTAAAAATGAAGACACAAACACACACATTAGCCTAGGTCTACACAGAGTGAGGATCATTAATATCACGGTCTTCCAACTCCACGTCTGTGTATCGCAGGGAGGTCAGAGGCAATAACATGCACAGAGCTGTCATCTCGTGTGATAACAATGCCTTCTGCTGGAATGCCTCCTGAAGGACCTGCCTGAGGCTATTTTACAGTTAACTTTTTTTTCTCTAGTAAGTAGAAAGAGTATACTCTAAAATAGCTATAAAATATATAGGGTTGTAAATATATAAACCAGTACTATAGTGGTTTATTATCATTATCCAGTATAATGTGCTGTATATAACTATGTGCTAGACATTTATAGAATTAGCAGCACAGTAGGTTTGTTTACACCAGCCTCCCCACAAACATGTGACTAATGAATTGGACTAGGACATTCTGATAGCTGCAGTGTCACTAGACAACAGGGATTCTTCAGCTTCATTATAATCTTATGGGACGTCTGTTGTATATGAGGTCCTTCATTGACCGAAATGTTTTAATGCAGTGTGTGACTGTCTGTAGATGATCTTGAATAAAATCGTGCTGACATATGGAAACTCTTGGGGGTCTGGGGAGAGGGGTAATGGGAAGCATGGAGTAAACAATGGAATTATAATTTGGCCTGCTCATTTTCTTGGTTTTGCATCTACAAATTATATTCTACCTAATTGACTTACCAACAAGGGTTTGTTGAGGAGTAATTTGTTTAATGTTTTAAAAATGTTACGTAGATGCCAAGTGTTATTACAGATATAGGTTTCTAATGAAGAACCAAAAATAAGCCACACTAAAACTATGTTTTTTGATTCCTGAGCAAAAGCTTTAGTTAAATGTCTCCTGGAAAGTGGCACTTTGCCCCCAACTCAAATGTCACTCTCTTCTCCTATTTTACTCAGGAAAACCTCAAATACATCGTGTGGGTGATACTGAAGGATGTCAGGATCAAAGCGTATTTAAAGTTGCTAAGAGGAAGCAGATGTTCTTAGCTGGGCAAAAGATTCTCAGAGTTTCCAATGAAATACAAACTTTTGAAGGCCCCATGGGATCATGCCTTAAAATGTCGTGCTTTTGTTTATGCCTCCCATACGCAAAACAGTGGTGAAATGTGTGGTTCTGTGAGAGACAGAGGAAAGTAAATGAGCTAGAAACAATAAGGAACTCTGTACTATAGAAAAAAAATGTAACGGATATTATCCTTAAAAAACACCCAAAAACCAAAACCCAAAAAACTAGGACAGATGAGAATAGTCATTTCCCTCAATTCTCTCTCTGTGTGTATATATATATATCTTTAAAGATCTATCTCTGAATTACCCTCGTTGGCTGGATTACCAATTAATTTTCTTCAAGACTTTCTGCTCTCATATATTTTCTTTTTTTTTTTTTTTTTTTGAGATGGAGTCTCGCTGTGTCTCCCAGGCTGGAGTGCAGTGGCGTGATCTCGGCTCACTGCAAGCTCCGCCTCCCTGGTTCACGCCATTCTCCCTCCTCAGCCTCCCAAGTAGCTGGGACTACAGGCGCCCACCACCACGCCCGGCTAGTTTTTTGTATTTTTAGTAGAGGCGGGGTTTCACCATGTTAGCCAGGATAGTCTCGATCTCCTGACCTCGTGATCCACCCGCCTCGGCCTCCCAAAGTGCTGGGATTACAGGCTTGAGCCACCGCGCCCGGCCTTGCTCTCATATATTTTCAAGTAGAAGTTTTTTCTTAATTCCCCCCAAAATTGTAAATTTTTCACTACAGCTGCTAACCAAGAAATAGTTGCAAAGGAAAGAATAGTTGGTGGCTTTTAAGCTTGTGCTGAAATCCGTATGAAACCAATGCTTTGAAGAATGATGCCAGTGCAGATAATTATATTTTCAGCCAGAAAAAAGGTAAAAAGACTTGCATTCCTCCCTGATCACAGTGGCATCAAGTAGTTGACCCTATAGAGAAATGCTAAGCAAATGTAATGTTTTGTATATCTTATTTTCTTAAACTTGAGGACAATGTAAGTCCAGGGAGATGAGATACCATATGAGATTCAAGACTGGCATAAACGTGAGAAGGCAAGCTAGGAAATTACTTGAACATTCTTGGTTCTTGAATTTTTGTAGAACGATGTATCCGTTGAGGTCAAAAGTTAGAGTGAAAAACTTGTTTTTTATGTTTACTCTTTCTAGATAAATGAATGATGAATTAACTGGTCCAACTTGAAGTATAATTATAATAATGATTATGGTGATTTAAATACACAAGGAATTTGATTTGCCATATACTTCGTGGAAATTTGTAAATTTAGGAATAGATTCTGTTGTCATCATTGGGAACCAAGGCAAATATGAATAGGTTTAGAGAAAGGGAGGACTGATCCTCTTTGAAAACCATAGGACATTTATTTATCTTTGAGTTTGTAGGAAGGCCGGCTGGCTCGCATTTTGTGGGGTGGAGGGAGGAAAGTTTTATTTAGGATATGCCAAGTAGCTACTATACGTCAGTAATAACAGGTATCTTAGACTAGAAGCAGCTCATCCTAGGAACCAAATTTTAACCACATTTCTGTATACAGTCCTGACAGAGAGATGGTAAAGATCTTTTGCATGGATGAGTGCCTGCCTATTACATATGAGGTCACAGGGCAGAATTAATGGCTCATCTTTGAAATAGTGACTGGTTACTGGCTTGTCTTTTCACTTCATCCCAAGAAATTGGATGAATTATTCCACCTTGTTAAGAAGAGTGTCGTAGAGTCATAGAATGTTAGAGTTGGAAGGCACTCTCACTACTTCATTTTTTAAAAAAAATTTAGATTGGTGTAATGCTGAGGTTTGGGCTTCTATTGATCCCATCTCTCCTATTGAACATAGTTTTCTTTTTTTTTTTTTTTTTTTTTTTTTTTGAGACGGAGTCTCGCTCTGTCACCCAGGCTGGAGCGCAGTGGCTTGATCTCAGCTCACTGCAAGCTCCTCCTCCCGGGTTCACGCCATTCTCCTGCCTCAGCCTCCCGAGTAGCTGGGACTACAGGCACCGGCCACCACGCCCGGCTAATTTTTTTATATTTTTAGTAGAGACGGGGTTTCACTGTGTTAGCCGGGATGGTCTCGATCTCCTGACCTCGTGATCCATCTCGGCCTCCCAAATTGCTGGGATTACAGGCATGAGCCACTACGCCCGGCCTTGAACATAGTTTTCAATAGGAGATTTCAGTCCTTTCACCTCCCCACTCTACCCCCTTTTGGATTTCCCAGTGTCTATTGTTCCCATCTTTATGTCCATGTGTACACAATATTTAGCTCCCACTTATAAGTGAGAACATATGGTATTTGATTTTCTGTTTCTGTGTTAATTCACTTAAGATACTTGCCTCCAGCTGCATCCAGGTTACTGCAAAGGTCATGATTTCATTCTTTTTCATGGTTGCATAGTATTCCTATTCCATGGCAGGTATGTACCAGATTTTCTTTATCCAGCACACCATTGATGAGGACCTAGTTTGGTTCCATGTCTTTACTATTGTGAATAGTGCTGTGATAAACATACAAGAGCAAGTGTATTTTTGATAGAAGGATTTATTTTCTTTGGGTTATGTACCCAGTAATGGGACTGTTGGGTCAAATGGTAGTTCTAGTTTTAGTTCTTTGAGAAATATCCAAACTGCTTTCCACAGGGTCTGAACTAGCTTGTATTCCCACCAACAGTGTACAAGCATTTTTTTTTTTTTTTTTTCTTCACATGCTTGCCAACATCTGGTATTTTTTGACTTTTTAAGAACAGTCATTCTGACTGGTGTGAGATGGGTATCTCATTGAGGTTTTGATCTGCATTTCTCTGAAGATTGGTGATGTTGAATGTTTTCTTATATGTTCATTGACTGCCTTTACATCGTCTTTTGAGAAATGCCTGTTTATGTCCTTTGCTCACTTTTCAATGGGGTGATTTGTTTTTTTCTTGCTGATTTGTTTCAGTTGCTTATAGGTTCTGGATATTGGTCCTTTGTCAGATGCATAGTTCACAAATAGTTTCTCCTATTCTGTAGGTTTTCTGTGTGCTCTGTTGATAGATTATTTTGCTATGCAGAAGCTCTTTAGTTTAATTAGGTCCCAATTGTAAATTTTTGTTTTTGTTGCAATTGCTTTTGAGGACTTAGTCTTTGCCTCAGCTGATGTCCAGAGAGTATTTCCTAGGTTTTCTTCTAGGATTTTGTAGTTTGAGGTCTTAAATTTAAGTCTTTGTTTCATATTGAGTCAATTTTTGTATATGGTGAGAGGTAGGGGTCCAGTTTCAATCTTTCGTACATATGGTTAGCCAGTTTTCCCTGCACCATTTATTGAATAGGGGATCATTTTTCCATTGCTTGCTTTTGTCAACTTTGCTTAATATCAGTTGATTGTAGGTTTGCAGTTTTATTTCTGACTTCTGTATTCTGTTCCACTGTTGTATGTATCTATTTTTGTACCAATGCAAATATACTTTGTCTCATAATTTTATAGTGGATCTTAAGGTAAAATCTTGTTTGTTAAACAGGCATATGAAAAGGTGCTCAACATCATTGATCATCAGAGAAATGCAAATTAAAACTACAATGAGATACCATCTCACTCCAGTTAAAATGGCTTATATCTAAATGTCAGGCAATAACAAATGCTGATGAGGATGTGGAGAAAAGAGAACCCTTGTACACTGTTGGTGAGAATGTAAATTAGTACAACCACTATGGAGAACAGTTTGGAGGTTCCTCAGAATAAGAATTGAGCCGCCCTATGATCCAGCAATTCTATCTCTGGGTATATACCCAAAAGAAAAGAAATCAGTATATCAAAGAGATATCTGCACTCCTATGTTTGTTGCTGCCGTATTTACAATAGCTAAGACATGGAGGCAACCTAAGTGTTTATCGACAGATGAATGGGTAAAGAAAATGTGGTACACTTACACAATGGAGTGTTATTCAGCCATAAAAAAGAATAAGGTCCAGTCATTTGCAACCACATGGATGAAACTGGAGGCCACTATGCTAAGTGAAATAAGCCAGGCACGGAAAGACAAACATTGCACGTTCTCACTTATTTGAGGGATCTAAAAATGAAAACAATTGAACTCATGGACATGGAGACTAGAAGGATGGTTACTAGAGGCTGGGAAAGATAGTTGGGGACTGTGGGGGAGGTGGGGATGGTTAATGGGTACAAAACAATAGAAAGAATGAATAAGACTGCTGTTGTGCTATTTGATAGCACAATAGGGTGACTGTAGTCAATAATAATTGTATATTTTAAAATAACTTAAAGATTGGATTGTTTGTAACTCAAAGGATTCCAAAGAAAAAAGGATTAAAAAAGGATTATTAAAAAAGATTGGATTGTTTGTAATTCAAAGTATAAATGCTTGAAGGGATGGATACCTCATTCTCCATGATGTGCTTATTAAACATTGCATGCCTGTATCAAAACATTGCTTGTACTCCATAAATATATATACCTACGAAAATTAAAAATAAGGCTGGGCGCAGTGGCTCATGCCTGTAACGCCAGCACTTTGGGAGGCCGAGGCGAGCGGATCACGAGTTCAGGAGATCGAGACCATCCTGGCTAACACGGTGAAACCCTGTCTCTACTAAAAATACAAAAAATTAGCTGGGTGTGGTGGCAAGTACCTGTAATCCCAGCTACTCAGGAGGCTGAGGCAGGAGAATCGCTTGAACCTGGGAGGCAGAGGTTGCAGTGAGCCAAGATTGCGCCACTGCACTCCAGCCTGGGTAACAGGGCGAGACTCCGTCTCAAAAAAAAAAAAAAAAAAAAAAAAAAAAAAAAAATCATATTTGTTAAAAACATGAGATTGATAATATTAGATTGATGCAAAGGTGACTGTAGTTTAAGACTGTGAATTTTGAATTATTATAACTAGATTCAAACATAACTTTATTAATCAAAATAGGAACCATTACAATCAATACATTTTTACCAACAAGAAATACGCTTATTTATTCCTGTAGTGTAAAAATCTCTGCTTTGGGATTCGACAAACTCTTGGAAAGCATTTTCTGCATCCTGCTGGTTGTGGAAGCATTTTCCCTGCAAAAAGTTGTTGAGACACTCGAAGAAGTGGTAGTCAGTTGGTGAGAGGTCGGGTGAATATGGTGGATGAGGCAAAATTTCAAAGCCCAATTTGTTCAACTTTTGAAACATTGGTTGTGCGACGTGTGGTTGGGCATTGTCATGGAGAAATTTGGGCCTTTTCTGTTGACAGATGCCAACTGCAGGCATTGCAGTTTTTGGTGCATCTCATCGATTTGCTGAAGAGACTTCTCAACTGTAATGGTTTTGCCAGGATTCAGAAAGCTCTAGTGGATCAGACTGGCAGCAGACCACCAAACAGTGACCATGACCTTTTTGTGATGCAAGTTTGGCTTTGGGAAGTGCTTTGGAGCTTCTTCTCGGTCCAATCACTGAGCTGGTCGTCACCAGTTGTCATGTAAAATCCACTTTTCATCACACGTCACTATCTGATTGAGAAATGGTTCATTGTTGCATAGAATAAGAAAAGACAACACTTCAAAACGATGATTTTTTTTTTAAAATTTTCACTCAGCTCATGAAGCACCCTCTTACTGAGATTTCTCACCTTTCCAACTTGCTTCAGATGCCGAACAACCATAGAGTGGTCGATGTTCTTAGGCAACTTCTAGTGTAGTTGTAAGAGAATCAGCTTCGATGATTGCTCTCAGTTGATCGTTGTCAACTTCCGATCATCAGCCATGGTGCTGTTTATCTTCAATGCTCTCATATCCTTTGCAAAACTTCTTGAACCACCACTGCACTGTGCCTTCATTAGCAGTTCCTAAGCCAAATGAATTGTTGATGTTGCGAGTTGTCTCCACCGCTGCATGACTCATTTTGAACTTGAATAAGAAAATTGCTTGAATTTTCTTTTTGTCTAACATTCTCATAGTCTAAAATAAATATAAAATAAACAGCAAGTAATAAGTCTTTAGCAAAAAACCATAAAGCACGAAATGTGCATTAAAATGGTGTATAACATAACCACATTTATTTAAGAATGTATCCCAATATCAAAAAGGAAATTTCAACAATGCAGAAACTGCAAGAACTTTTGCACCAAAGTGCAAGCTTGCCAAGGAATCAGTATGGGAATTCAGAGAGCACAAAGTTACAGAGAAATAAGTAAATGTTTTTGAACAGATTACAGAGGACAGTAATCACCAGAATGATTCTCACTTTTATGGATTGACACATATATTCTTACTTTGGAAGAAGCTGCATCTAACTTTGGACTTTGGTTCAAGGCAGATGGTATATAAACCAGTAGCAAGTTCATATCCAAGAGAACTGCTCACTGCAAAGATTTCGCCTCATGGCTGGTGCCATAATTTTGTCTTTGATAGGCTACTCCAAAATTTCTATCATGCTGGTAGATTTCAATGAAATAGAGCCCCAGGTGCCCACTCCCACCTGGCCCCCAATATGAGCCAGCAGTGGTGCCCACCTTGAGCATGCTGAGGTAGAGCCTGCTGCTGGGGCCCGCCTTCCTGCCATTCACCTCCAGGTGCTACGTTGCTGTACATCTTGCAGTGGAACTCCATTTTGCTGCACAGCACTGCTCTCTGGTTGGCCGGTAACCCCCATGCAGAATAGACCCATGAGAAGATGTTCTGGGAGTGCAGATGGGTCTGGGAGCTTCCCTCCTACCTGCACCTTCAAGGTCCAGTGTGTGTGTCCTCTGGATGCTACTGAACTTGTGCAGGTGTAGTGGCTGCTGTCCAGGGGCACTATGCTCTTCATGACCAGGCTCCACTGCGAGTGCCACAGCTTGACTCCCTGATTCCATGCTCTCCATGGAACTCCTTGTGCTCTTCAGCCAGAAGATAGAGGGAATGGGGCTGCCACATGATGGAAGCAATTAGAGTTGGTGGTCGGCAGCTTCTTCACCATCCAGTAGGGCTGAGCCCAGCAAGGGTCCCCTGCTGTGTTTTCAGCCTCATCCTCCCATCTTCCTTACCTCCCCAGGATGGATCACCTGTCACACACACATTGACTAGGCACAGCACATGCTAGGTGAGCTGCTGCCAGCAGATATTGGCCTCCTACAGCCTCGTGGAAGGCGTTCCTCACCTACAGCTGCTGGGGCGCCCACAGGGATGCAGTCCAGGACACCAGCCTTGCACCATCCTTTTCCCAAAGAGTGAGTCCCGGGGGACCACCTTTAGGCTGGTGGCAGCTCAGCTCTGTGGTGTCTCTGCTGCCAAAGACCAACTACTTCTGCTGGCTGGACTCAGGCCTCACCATGCAGCAACTGGCCAAGCTCGCTGCCCACCCAGCCCTCCAGCCTTGGCCTGCGGCCTATTGGTGAGCTGGAAGTCCCTGTGCACGAGTGAAACTGACTATTCTATTTTTGTAGGTGAATAAATTAAAGTTCAAAGAAGAGAATTTATTCCCTTAACATTTTTTATGTTGTTGTTTATTTTAACAAACACTTATATGGAACTTTTTGGTTTACAAAGTACTTTGTTGTTTTTATTTGATCCCTAGAACCCTGCAATGTAAATACTCTTGTGATAACAAGTCTTTTTCATATATAAGAAAATTGCAGCTAGGGAAGATGAAGTGAATCATCATTTTTGCCTTCTTCCTTTCACCATCCTTTATATCCACTCAGTCCCTAAATCCAGAAGAGACTAAATTTTAAATATCACTTGCCTTTTTTCAAGTTTTGATATCTCCACCACTGCTGCTATAGATCAAGTCACCTCACATTTTTCTTTTGATCACAGGAATAGTTCATTATTGACCCACTTGCTTCCAGACTTGATCCCAAACCATCTCCAAATATTTTAAAACAAAGATATGATCACATCACTGCTAAG
Organism: Papio anubis; assembly: GCF_008728515.1. Taxonomy (NCBI): domain Eukaryota; kingdom Metazoa; phylum Chordata; class Mammalia; order Primates; family Cercopithecidae; genus Papio; species Papio anubis. The sequence continues at coordinate 113,209,908 of NC_044977.1, read as the reverse complement.
TTTAAAATCTTCAATAATTCCCAGAGTGCGTGTCAATCTATGCAGAGTGCACGGGCTAAAAGCCTCCTTCAGATCTGCCTCTGCCTGTGGATTTAGCCTCAGCACTTGCCATTCCTGTCTGCTTTCTCTTCCTCTACCAAATCCATATCCTCTTTTATATTTTGTAGTTCTTCATGTGTCAGGTCAACTGATAATGGGAGAGCAGGAAAGGGAACATTTCCTTCAACCTCAGGTGAGGAGACCGGATTCACTGAATTCACTTGAATCTCTATTGCCTAGTATAGTGTTGCATATTTGATAGATACTCAGCAAAGATTTGCAGAATGAATGGATGATTGAAAGGTGGGTTCCTTTATTTCCATTCAAGGCCAAAGTCGCAGTGCCTTTAATCAAGTTACAGTATCTCTATTTACTGATGACAGTGAGGCATGGTTTACTTACTCCCGAATTCTTGACATCTAATGATGAAATAGAGCTTTCATTTAGGGTTTTTTTCTCCTCCAAACCTATTCTAATACCCGTCAATCACTTTAAACTTTAGATATTGGTTGGCCATCTCTTCTAGATTGTGTTATTCCTGGATCTTCAGAGAAATAGAACCAATAGGATGAATATATGAAATCTAGGAAGAGATTTCTTATGAGGTATTGGCTCACATGATTGTAAAGGCTGTAAGTCCCAGTATCTTCTGTCTGTGAGCTGCAGACCCATGTGTAGTTTGAAGGCCTGAGAGCTGGAGAGTTGATGATATACATTCTAGCGTGACTCCAGAGGTTTGAGAAGCAGAAACACCAAGGGCAGCAGAAGATTCAATATCCTAGTTCATGCAGTCAGGCAGAGTTAAGGCAAACTGTCTCCATTTTTTTGGGTTTTTTTGGTTGTTGTTTTATTCAGGCCCTCAGCAGATTGGGTAGTACCCACCCATTGAAGAGGGTGATCTACTTTACTCAGTCCACCAATTTAAATGTTAACCTATGCCAAAAATACCCTCACAGACACACACAGAAATAATGTTTAACTAGCTATCTTGGTGTCCTGTGGCCCAGGTAAGTTGATACATAAAATTAACCATCCCATAGATAACATGTATATCCCCAAATAACTTCACCTTTTAGGATATTTAATTAATATACTATTAATTTATTAAATTGATGTAAGTTGTGAAGCTTGTACAAATAAACAGTAGAAAGCCCTTTTTTGCGTTTGGCAGATGTTAATTTTCTTTTAAGCTTTACTTTTTATGTTCAAGTATAAAACATTTTAATGTATGCCTGTTGTTATATTATAGATGAGGACTCCATTTTGTCCATTATTTGAGGTGAGAAACGAAGGACAACTTTTTCATTAGCCTTCCGTCTGGTCATATTAACATGGACATTTACCTTTAGAAATAATTGCTAGTTCTATTTTGTGGCGAGCGTATTAAAAGTGTGTTAATATTTTTCTCCTTTAATCTTTTCTGGAGAGAGGTTTATCAGTTTCTTAATTGACCTCCAATGTGCTTGAAAATTAAGAGTAATAAACACATGCAAAGTAATGCCTGTTTATATTCAACAGAAAAATCCTCTGAGCTGAACAAATGTTTGACTCAAACACTGCCCGTATTGTTTGTTTCATATTTTTTTTTCTGCTCAAAAGTATGAAAACTTTGCATCTGCAATTTATAACTAAGTAGTTTTGCCTTGGTGATGTTATACGTTTGGTTTCATTTTATTTACCACTAGGTTGGCATTTTATAAAGTGTCTTTTATAAAAACTTTTATTTTCACCTCCAACATGTTGGCTGATTATGCTGGGCTTGGATATACCTCTTTTGATGGTATTGCCAAACGAATGAAGGTAAGAGTGGTGGAAAAGAAGAAAGAGGAAGGTACTCTTGGCAGGTTAAGTTGGAGGACATCACTGCCAGTTGAGTGTAATGCAGGGCTGTTACAATCCTGCATATCAGACTGGGCACTCTTGGATCCTTAGAAGAATTTTCTTTGACTGCGATGATGATGTGAAGTATAGATGGTGCAAATATGGGTGTGGTGCCCACAACTGGTATAGATAGTGTGTTTTATCATGTAGCCTGTATTATTTTAATAGAATCTAGGTGTCAAGAAGTGTGGCTCAGTTGTCTTGATGAGTAATTGCACAAATGGCACGAAGCTACTGTTAGTTCTACTCGTGCCACACTAGTTCCTGAGTTAACTCTGTCAGAACAAAGAAATATTTTATTATAGCCACCTCCCCTGCCTCTGTCCCCAGGCCCGGTCATGGGCTCAGAATGGAGTGACTTCCATATTTGAGGGCTACTGACATAGCTGTGACTTAGCTATGACACTGATCATCCTTGGTGTCTGCTGCACAACCTCTATTCTTCCTACCACCCGCAGTAAGTGCTGAATGGCTGTGCAACTCATGAATCACAGCACTTCCTCCTATCCCTTCCTCCATATCATGTCTGGCTGGCTGGCCACTGTTGTCTATCTGTGCAAGTTTGCATTTCTGAATCTGAATTGACTGCCTTAAATCAAGCCAGAGCCCAACTGTGTTCTGTAACATGTCGTCAGTCTCAAATACTTACTGGGGTCCTAATGTGTATACATACGCCAGGATGACTGCCGCTGCCTGGGTCTCTTACCCCTGTGCCTTTCAAACAGGTGAACACTCAAATACTGGGTCTCGTTCCTTTCGATCTTATCCACCCAGAAGACCTGCAGAGCTTGTTACTATAATTGGGTCAGTTACTATAGCCCTTGTTCTGTTTAAATAATTAGGCATATCTTGCAACTCTTTGTAGCTTCCCTCCTCCCGTATTCCTAAACATCCATCATGACTCCTGCCCAAGTTAGTCTTAATTCTGAAGGCTTTAAAGCCCTATTAGTGTGCTTGGTTTGTCCATTGATTTGTAGGTGACAAAAATGTGTCAAATGCATTTGTCCCTGGAAGGCAGAAAATAATATATTCTAGAAGCTAGGAGACCTTTGGGAGTTTTAGACAGGAATAAAGGTTTCAATAGCTCATGAACTTTCTAATCACACTTTAATGGACATGCTTTTCTTACCTGTCACCGCTTGCTGCCATCAAAACCTCTGTTGTCATTACATGTCAGAGCTTTTAAAACTCAAGGTTAGCCTCAGAAGTAGAATCATAGTCCAGACACATAAATTAAGCTTGGGCCCCCTTGGATCTGAGAAATAGATAGAACATAAATATAATAGGCTGTCTGAAAAGCCCTCCATCTGAATTGGTTACGAGGTTGTCTTAGAAGCAGTGATTTATGCCTGTGTATAATGGACCCTTCTAATGACCCTAGGACAGGAAGGTGACCAGGTGACTGGACTGTGGCATTGTTCTGAGTGGAAAAGTCTCTGAGGAGGATTCAGGAGGTAGGTAGTTTTCATCCTGGGATACAAGCACATCACTGCAGAATGTAAGTGATCCGGAAGTTTTAGGAGAAAACTATAGACCAGAGAATACTCCTTTGATTCAGTTCATGTTTACTGAAAGGTGGTCTAGGTTGCATTTTTTTCTTCATTTGATTTTCAACTTTGCTGTCAAATTGTTGTGCCAAATCAACAGATATAATTTAAAAACTTAAGTGACTTTTTCTAATTCAGATTTTCTGAAAGTGAACTCTGAGAATTATCTGCATCAGTATCCCCTTGGGTACTTGTAAAAATGCAGATTTCTGTGCCCTATCTGAGGCTCATTGAATGAGAATGCCAAGGGTAGGCCTTGTCTTACGTACTCTGAAATTTGAGAATAGTTTTTGAAGGCCATTTAGTTCTATTCAACCAGGGCAACTCTCTTATCACTGTGTATATATATAACAAGAGTGGGTTCTGTTGAGTAATAGGAAGCCTATGATAAAGTTTAAAGCATGATTTGGTGTGGGAAAATTGGGAAAATGCTTCTACTCTGTGAATGGTGGGGATGAAATGCACAAGCACTTTTGTTGTTGTTGTTTTGTTTGTTTGTTTTGGTTTTGAGACGGAGTTTCACTCTTGTTGTCCAGGCTGCAGTGCAGTGGCGCGATCTTGGCTCACTGCAACTTCTGCCTGTTGGGTTCAAGCGATTCTCCTGCTTCAACCTCCTGAGTAGCTGGGATTGCAGGTGCCCGCCACCACACCCAACTAATTTTTTGTATTTTCAGTAGAGATGGGGTTTCGCCATGTTGGGCAGGCTGGTCTTGAACTCCTGACCTCAGGTGTTTTTATGTACTGAAAGACACGGTACAGGGCATGGAGGCAGAATAGGGGAGACAAGGGTGGCCTCAGTGTCAAAAGAATAAGGCCTACTTTTGGATGGATCAAATTTGGCTACTGTTAGCCTGTAAAACTTAAGCATCTCTGTAGTGTCAATCCAGTTCATGTCTAGGTCAATTTTCAAGGTTAGCTCCTGACACTGCCCTGATTCTACTGAGCATCTGTCTCCTTCTTTGGGAAGAAGTGGGAAAGTGATTTGACATAGTGGCCCACGAGGGAATGTGCTTGTCAGTGTCACAGGTGGCCTGCCCTGTGAGGTTGCTAATCAGAACCTGGACTTATGTATTTTGTTTAGAAAAGCTAAGTCCCTCTAGAGGTCCATGTAATGCAAATTCACCCAAAGAAGGCAGGCTCAGGAAGGAGGAGGGGGAAGCCAGGTGCTTGCTTCATTCAAGTAACCCAAACACAGGATCCAAGTTCTGCAACTCTGAGTTGGGCTTAGTAAGCCAGGCCCACCAATCTAAGAGAATAAAAAATATTCTGGCCAGAATTGGGCCAACCAGAATGGTCCTCAGTGATCAAGAGTGTATGGAAAGAGAAGTGGAAGAAATGCAAGAGGATGAGCCAGATGTTTTCGGAGAAAACAGCTCTCTTTGTTTTTGTTCAGAGTCTTCTTTCTCCTTAGGACTCTGATATGAGTACATCTGAAAGAGGCTGGCTTGGGGGAAGGGGTAATACCACAGAGTCAAAGCCAGACTTTCCCCCAGATAACTAAGGCTTTCTCTTCTTGGGCCAAGCTTGTCTGACAGTCTCATTCTGTATGAGTTCTTTCCCAGGAGGCTCTTCAGTTTCTGAAGCAAACAGTCTCCTGGCAGACCCACCCTACCAGGCAGCCAGACTTGGCAAAATATATCAGTAGCAAACAACGCAGCTGGGACTCCTGCTCTGATAAGATTCACTGGCAGCCTATCATGTGCCAGGAACTTACAGGGACATTATTTATTTGATTCCTCATAATAAATATATGAGAGAGGAGTTGTAATATCCATTCTATAAATAACTGAACTGAGGTTCTGAAAAGCTAAATAACTTGCTCAATCTCCCTGAGATATGCTGGTAGACAGAGGATTGGAACCCAGATCTGTATAACAAAGCTCACCCACACTTCTGCTACTAGACTACACTGCCAATTGGGCTTCATCATTAGTTTTGGAAACTCAAGGCCTGGCCTCTCTTATTTAGGATTTTGTGCTTGGAGGGATTGTGAGTTGCAAGGGCTGGAAGGAGAGTTCCTCCATATTAAACAAGATCCAGGAGGCTGGGTCTTGACAGGCATCCCCACCTTAGTTCTAATTATAACAAATATTCCTGAAAGTACTTAGGCTAAAACTTTTAGAGATTTAAACCTGAAAAGGGATAAGAAGAAATAATTTCAAATTGGAACAAGACATGAGTCTCTTGCTTAGGTATCTGTTTTTTCCCATCTGAAATATTCATAATTTCATGAGACTGACCTAGATTTATGCAGATAGAAATCACAATGAGCTTACAACTCAAAGAGTTCATCTTACTTTGAGTATGAGGTATAAAAATATAAAAGTGTAGTAAAAATTCAACTGATGAGAGAGCAACTGGAGAAGATTTGAATAAAATCACTCCTTTTCCATGTGGGTCAACACAGTACCACATATGAACCAGGCCTTTGGTTGAAAATGTAAGGGACACTCTCATAGTGACTTCTCTCGTAGCAGTCTGCCTCTGTTTGTGGTGTTGTCTGGGGTCATTGTTGAAGGTTATTGACATATTTCTGCCTCTTTTAGAGTTATCTGTGAAGCAGTACTCTGTTGTTGGATATTCCGCATGCTCCCAATGCTCAGGTGAATTCCTTGGAAGATACTGGGAGAAAACCTAGAGCTTATATGCCCATAATATCTAGACTATTGACATGAACTGGTAAAAACCAAAGTAGAGGAAAAAGATTGAACCAATAACTCAGTAGAAATTGATAGGTTTATATGAGCTTTGTTTTGTGGCTTGAACATTTTAGATACCCAAATTCCAAGCATTACTCAGTAGGGGCTGGAAATCAGATGAAGTCGTCTAATATTTTTCAAGAGATGGAAGCCAATTATTTAGGCTTAGACTTAAGTAGAATACTTGAGAACCCCACTCCAAGCAGTGGCCTACTTATATGAATTCTTTTAATCATTTCTGGGTTAACTAGTAAGGATTATAGTCATCTTTATAAAACAATAACAACAATAGCAGCAGCAACAACAAAAATAGCAAGGACAACATCGACGGAAGCCATTAAAGATGTTGAAGAGGAATAAAAAGAAATAAGAGCTCGCTTTAACTATATTGTGAAGAAAAGAGAGAATTGCAGATTTCCATGTTTGGCTCAAAACATTTTAAAATAGAAATTTAGTTATGAATGATATTGAAGACCTGTATTTGAGAGTCTAAATACATTCTTATGAAACCATAGCACATTTTCACATGCAGTGAACTAGCAAACTGTAAGAATGAGTATACTAAGAACACATCCTTATATTAAATGGAGAGGAGTTTTTATAAAGATCTTGATTGTACACATATCTGGGAGACATCTTTAATGTAAAACTTCTCCATCAAGCCTAATCCATCAGCATCTAATCCATCAGCAAGCCCTGCTGTTTCTATCCTCAAGTCCACTGCCCTGTCTCTGTTTCCACTACAACCACTGAGTCTAGTTACCATCATCTTTCTGTTATATAGTAGCCTCCTAACATGTGGCCTGGCTTCCATGCCACGTGTCTTCAATCAGTACTTCAAAGGGCAGCATGAGAGATTGTTTTGAAACACAGATTTGATTAAACTCCTATCCCCCTATCACAGCTCAGCCTACCTGATCTCATCTATGGCTCTTCCCTCCTTTCCTAACAATCCTCCAGTCTTCTTCTCTCTTCAGGCCTCTAAGCTCTATTTCCTCTATCATCATTTGTCCCACAAAACACATTATATCCTTGCTTTCTTTCTATGTGATGGATGAGCTCCTTCTTGACTGTCAGATGTTAGTTTGGATGCCACTTCCTTGGAGAAACCTTCCCCGATTATCCAGTTTGAAATAGGTCCCCAGCTATTCTCCACCACATGCCATGTTTATTTCCTTGATAACACTCAGCACATGTTGTGCTTGTTAAATGAACTTGCTTAGTCACTTGCTTGTGCGTCTCCCCATGTATACTCTAACCTCCTGGACGATGGGAGCATGCTGCCTTGGTAAGTATTATGGACTCAGTGCCTGGCACATGGGTGATGCTCAATAATTACTTGTTGAATGAATAATTAATTTGCAACACAGATAAATGAGGAAGCAGTAAATTTTTTAAAATAAATGAGTCTCCAGAGGCTTTCTTTAAATGATGACCATGCTTCGGGTCATTTAACACAATTAATTCACATAAATATCATTCGTATAAAAATTTTTATCTGCAATATAAAGTGAAGTACCTCTGAAATTATTTTGTGCTGAGTTGACTTTTCTTTTTCTTTTTTTTTATTTTTTGAGATGGAGCTTCACTCTGTCACCCAGGCTGGAGTGCCGTAGTGCAATCTCAGCTCACTGCAACCTCTGCCTCCCGAGTTCAAGAGATTCTCTTGCCTCAGCCTCCCAAGTAGCTGGGATTACAGGTGTCCACCACCATGCCTCGCTAATTTTTGTATTTTTAGTAGAGACGGGTTTTTGCATGTTGGCCAGGCTGGTCTTGAACTCCTGACCCCAGTTGATCTGTCCACCTCGGCCTCCCAAAGTGCTGGGATTACAGGTGTGAGCCACCATGCCCAGCCCAGTTGACTTTTTTTTCCGGAGTTACTAAGAAATACTTAGTATATACATTCTTACTACATTTTTCCTGATTTGAAGAGGAAAAAAAAGTCTCTGTTTTCTATCTACCTATCAAACTATACATTCCAAGCTCCCTAGAACTTATTTACACATAGAAATACCTTTTTACTATTATAGACATGTTTATGAAATTTCTTGAGCACTGAAATTTTCTAAATAAAATTATATTATGATTTATATTACCTTATAGATCCTTTATCTTAATTTTTAATGATTTTTAATAGGTGGAATTTGTAATCACTATCCTTTTCTTAATATAATATAAAAACATTATATACATACTTAAATTCAGTAGAGAAAATGCTACTTAAAACAACTCAAAATTATCTTGCAAATAAAAAGTTACTAGGCAATGAGAAAAAAATTCACCTACTGCATCTATCAGTGTTTGTTGTATTTGAATTTCCTTGTACCATCTTGAAATTTCTGAGGGCAGATCATACCTAATACCACTTTCTTTATAAGATTTTCCAGCACAAATCAAAAATGTAGGTTGAAATGAAATAATTAAAAAAATGATTTTGCTAGTTGTACTCTCTATTACTTGGACTTAAAAAAAAAATAGCAGCTCCTGTATATGTCTAAATCCCCCACTTGTGGATTTGTTTGAAGTCAAATTTCCAATCAAATCTTTGGATACTCTGGCTTCTGTCGTGGGTTTTGAACTGGCACAGCTTCTGTGTGCATTACTTATGCCTTCCTTGGGGTCTGAACTGAAAGGCTTGTGGATTTAGAATGGATTAATGCTGGCATTTGGGGGATTACAGATGGAACATGAAGAAACTTTATTTCAAATAAGCACAATGCATGTATTTCATTTGTCTTCTTTTCTGTGGTTCATGAAGGTGAAAAGAAAAAATATTTTTCTACTTCTGTTGAAATTAAATGATCGAAATTATGTGATCATGATTTTAAGGGTTTAGTTTTACGCATTTGCATTATAGATTTTCCATAATCAACTAAGTTAATTTTAATTCATTTGGCTAAAGTGTTTTAATATGTTTCTTTCCCAAATCTTTTATCCACTGAAAGGCAGACAGGGTATCAGCTAATTTTGTTTCTTCATAGGTTTGGCTGAGCTATTCAAATGAGCTGAAGGCCTACTTATTTTATTAGCCTAAGTATTCACATCTGATTAATATTTGGACAGTGTTTAGCTAGTAGCGAGAAAAGGAGTTTTAAAAATTAGCCCTGTCATATTTTAGGAAGCCGTTTAAAATGTGAAGTAGAATAACTTCTAAACTGTCTTCAAAAAGCAACTAGAAAATTAGCTGAGTTTAAAATATGTCACGAGATAATTAAGAAAGAACAGCTGAAATACATGCAGGAGATGTGGCTTTGTGGAAAAATACATAGCCACTGAAGTCAGAAGCTACAGATGCAGATTCTGACCCCACCATAATTTCTAGCTGTTCGAAGTTGGGCGAGTTACCTAACTTCTGTAAGTTCCAGTTTTCTTAATTACAAAATGAGGGTAATCATACTGACCTCAAAGGCATATTACAATTAAATGAGATACGTATGTGAAAGTGCCTAGCAAAGAGAATCGCAAGCTATAAAGAAAGGCATGAAATGGAAAGTATTATAAAAGGATGAAGAAACGAAGGGCGAGAGAACATTTGCTTCAGAGGGCAGAGCTCTCCTGGTCAATTTCATCCCTTTCCTCCCTCACTTCAAACTCCCCCAGAATGATTTAAACACCAGGCTTCTCCAACTCTTTGTTCTTGTGGGCCCTTTTCACTTGCAGTGGCATGTTTTTCTCCTGTCAGTAGCTGTCTGCATTTTCTAAGATAACATCAGAGGGCCTTGCCGCTTCTCTAGTTCTCAGGCTTGTTCTTATTCAAATCTGCAGACTAAGGCCCTGGAGCAGCGAGGGGAACTAGAACTCCTCAGGGGCTTCAGGTAGGAAGGGACATGTCCACTTCCCAGACAGAGGCCTGTTTTCTTATTTTCTTTGTCTTCCTGTTTTTCACTTTAATTTTCTTTTTTTAATGCAGGCCAGAACAATATGACCTACTTAACTCTTCACAAGCTGATGAATTGGTAGTAAGTAGGTAATTGAGACGGTTTAGACCAGTGCCGTCCAGCAGAAATACAATGCGAGCAATAAATGTGAACCACCTGTGAAGACTACTAGAGAATTTAAAATTTTCTAATAAACACATGAAATTAAAAAGAGATAGGTGAAGTTAATTTTAGTAATGTATTGTTTTTAACCCAATTCATCTAAAATATTTACCCTTTCACTACATAATCAATATTAAAATGTCTCATTATTAAAAATTATCAATGAGAGATTTTACATTCTTTTTTTTTTTTTTCTCATCTCAATTTGAACAAGCCACATTTCAAACGCTTGTTAGTGACGACTGTTTTCTACAGTGCTGGTTTAGACAGATTTTCTCTCTCGCACTCTCTCTCAATGCTGTAGAAGCATTTTAGGAATAAGCTAAATGATTGAGACCAAATTTTTCATATCAGGAAAGTGAGACCTAGAGAGACCAAGTAAATTGTCCCACATGTTAGTGAACATTGCAGATAATTAAGGTAATTATCCAGAACTTGAACTCAGCTCTCCTGACTCTCAATACATTGTTTTTTTCCAATTAAACATCTAACTAACTTATCTGGGGTTTTTTTTTGTTTTTTTTTTTTGAGACGAAGTCTCACTCTTGTCTCCCAGGCTGGAGTGCGATGGCACAATCTCTGCTCACTGCAACCTCCGCCTCCCAGGTTCAAGTGATTCTCCTGCCTCAGCCTCTCGAGTGGCTGGGATTACAGGCATTCACTACCAGGCCCGGCTAATTTTGTTATTTTTAGTAGAGACGAAGTTTCAACATGTTGGCCAGGTTGTCCTTGAACTCCTGACCTCAGGTGATCCGCCTGCCTTGGCCTCCCAAAGTGCTGGGATTACAGGAGTGAGCCACCACGCCCGGTCACTTAATCTGTTTTATAGACACATACTGGAGCTCAAAGAAGTGAAGTAATAGTGCATTGGGAGGAACTGAGAGATTTCCCAAGGAGAAAGATGACAAATTCCTGACAGGATTATTTCACAGTGTGGCCTCATTCATACTGTAAGAAGCGATTCTTCTGAATTTTATGGAAAAAGAAACTAGAAGGTCTAGTTTGTCATTTAAAAAAAACTTCGTAAAAATCCTTTACTGTTTCATCCTTATTTTTATTTTATTTATTTTATTTTATTTTATTGAGACAGGGTCTGGCTCTGTCACCCAAGCTGGAGTTCAGTGGGACAATCTTGCCTCACTGCAACCTCTGCCTCCCAGGCTCAAGTGATCCTCCAACCTCAGCCTCCCAAGTAGCTGGGACTACAGGTGCCCGCCACTACGCCTGGCTAATTTTTGTATTTTTTGTAGATACGGGGTTTTGCCATGTTGCCCAGGCTGGTCTTGAACTCCTGAGCTCGAGCAATCTGTCCACCTCAGCCTCCTTAAGTGCTGGGATTATAGGCATCAGCCACTGCACCAGGCCCTCATATTGATTTTAATAACTCTTTTAGTGCACAGCACTGTGTTTGGCTTATATAATTTCTCAGTAAACATTTGTCAAATCAATTTAAGAACTCAGTAGAATAGAAAATTAAAACTAGAAGAAATATTGAAAACCATTTAGTAAAGGTAATGATGGTAAAGTGTCCAATAATCCAATAGATTTTACTACTTTCCTCCTTCCCTTTAATGATTCAGAGGAGAGAAGTAACTTGCCCAAGGTCGCACTGCTCCTGATTTCGAAGAATCCGGATCTCTCTCAACTGCCTAGTGATTTTTTTAAAAACATGATTTCAACTACTCTGATTAAACGGAATTAAATCTATGGCTAAGCCATATCTTGTGAATGGAGGATGTTTGGAACCTCAAGATATGACATCTAATTTGGAAATTTGGAAAGCATTTACTGAGACAGAAAGAATGGTCTATTTCTTGAAAGTGCTGTTAAAAAGCAACAGAAATGCAATTATTTTGGATTTGTTTTAGTGCTTCAGTATTTTTAGAATTTCCCCATAAACACCTCCCTTGAGGAGCATACAGCACTTGGCATGCTAAAGTAACTCAGGATGCTTTCAGCAAATGCAGTTGACATCTTGACCAGACATCTGGATTTGTGTATGTCTGAGAAAGTACCGATACTTCTCCAATATATTTTTGCTTTTGAATCTTCAGTTGAACTAATACTTCCCCTCTTTGTTGAGCCTGAACACCTTCCTAGGGCTGAACCTAGACAATGGTGAAGATGGGGTTGTTTCTGTCCAAACACACTGCTAAAACTAGACTGCTAACTGTTCAGCGTGGACCCTGTGTTCCAGATGTATGAGGATATGTTTGAAGAAAGTCTGTGGCAGCAAGGGCTGTGGAGTGGCATATATGCTGAAAAATCTGATGAAATCAGGACGCCAGATTACTTGGTCTAGTGCAGTGATATTGTTCTGAGAAGTGAGGTGGAAGAAAATATCCCCAGGATAAAAGAGAACAGGATGAAAAATACTGGTTTAAAAAAAAGATATGGATTTTTCCTTCCCAGACAGATTGTTAAATAGGCTTTTCTTGTTCAGTGGGGTCTGGTAATGAAAGTTGACAGGATATTAAGGTTATTTCAGGTTCTACTGTCTCCCAGGGTCACATAAGCCTTCTGTTATGCATGTTAATCCATCTCAGCATTCCTGCCAGGAGCTGCCTAAGTAGGGCAATCGGTTTAGTATGCACCTTCCCCTTTACAGTTTAGTTGAGAGGCAAAACCTACCAATTAGCAGAATATGCATTGAAAATCAAGTGATGCTTTTCTATTCTGAAGACATAGCACCAAAATTTGTGATTAATAAGTGATGAACCTAACTGTCGTTTCCTCAAAAATGCAAAGCAAAAAGAAGAAAGCAATACCTTCCTCCTCTCTCCATCTCTTTTTTTGGCACAGGCATGCCTGCGCCTGCACACGTGTACATTTATGTATATATAAAAACTATATGGTGAATTTAGCATCATAGACTGGAAATACTGGTTGGCTCCCGCAAAGCCCAGCTCATATTCTGACTTTCTCCCTGTTTAGACATACAGCTTCCTCATTTACAAACTTCCCACCAACTACCCCATTAGTTATAAAAAGGGAACATCACAAAGAAAACACTGGAGATGTAATCAAATCTTGGTGAAGAGGAAATATGGAAGTTTGATTCAAGCACTAATCCATTAATAACTGGGGTGTGTCCCCACCAACAAACACTACTCTAAATGATTCTTTGAAGGATATTACGAATTTCTTGTGGTTATAAAATAAACAGAACAACCTATTCTAGTTGTTGCTATTTCAACTTTCATCTGCTTATTTTTGCACAACTGATGACAGTAGTGGCAAGAAGTGAAGACTTTGGAATTAAACTGATTGGATTAGAAACCCAGCTTTGTCGTGTACTACATGTGTGACCAAAGCAAGTTGTTTAAGCTCTCCAAGCCTCAGTTTTCTCATGAGTAAAATGGCAATAATTGTACCTATATCTCAGGATTCTTACAAAGATTAAGTGAGATAGTACACAGTGCTTGGCGCCATAATTGGTGATTCTCTGGTAGTCACTGTGGTAACAATGAAGATAAACAAAAATTCAAGCTTTGTTCTAGTGAACTGTTGCTACCTTTTATCCGCCTCTTGAAGCTTAGTGACTTTGTATTAGAGCAAGGATGTTATATGCCCAAACCTAAGTGGTCAGTACCGAAGGAAAAAATATCTCTTTCTACCCGCATTTATCTGTGAGCAAAGCTATAAAAGTGGGTTCCATTCTCTTCTCTTTTGATAAAAGCAAAATGTATTCACTCTAAGTGGCTATTAGAGGGCCAATCTCTGTACAGCCTATTCTATATAACAGGTACTCAAAACTCATTCACTCCGACGTGGCTTAATATTTTCTGTGCAGTGACTAGTGGTGGTGTAGGCTCCTAATAAAACATTATATCAACTCTCAAACCTCTGAATTTTTGAAGCAGATGTTTTCCTAACATCCTGTAAATACTCCAATCATCTGAAACTGCTGGGATTTCACCTTTGTACCATTTTTAGAAATGTGCCCATTGAGTAATGGGCCTGTCTAATCTGTTTGACATTTATCGGTGCTCAAAGTGTAGCAAGGTTGGGAGATCTAGCAGAGCACACTCTAAATAAATCAACAGAAGCAAACAAACTAAATCACAGGGGGAAATTACAGTGTCCAAATCATTTATACACTGGTGATTACCATTTCACCTGCGTCCAACTGATGTCACACTAGAGTTTCCAAAACTCTAGGAATCATTCATCAATCCAGTGAAACCTGCTCATCCATGGTTCCACATTGAAACTGGCCAATATAGTAAGAATTACAATAGTCCAGGACAGGAAGATTAATTAGTCATGAGAAGGAACATGTGGAGAAGAAAATGTACTGGGTGGGAGAGGTTCTAGTATCATTCCTGGTATTAGTTAGCTATGTGATCTTAGGGTAGTCACTTTCTATGTCTGCCTCAGCTGCTTAACAAGAAGATTATGTATATCTATGTGTGTGTTGTTTGTGTGTGTGTGTGAGGGAGCTATGTTTGTGATTTTATAGTTTTGAAGAGATCAGAACCTCTATTTCAAATGATATTTAACTCAAAATCCAATATGTAAAATTGATTAAAGCAGAATTGATATGTTTGGAGAAGGGGACTCAGAGCAGACTGGATTTTCACTCATATATTGTGGGAGTTCTAAATAGTCTTTTATGAACACCCAGAGTTCTCTGTGCTCTGTGCAAAAACCTTTGGATTAGATGTTCTGTAAGGTCTCACCGACTCAAGTTTTATTTGAGTCTAGGAGAAGGTCCCCCTCAAGATAAAATGTTGGACTTTTGCAAATAATTTATTTTTAATTAACCAATTAATTAGCAAACTATGCAAATAATTTATTAAAGTAGTTTCAAGTCTCATGGGTCAGTGGGGTATTTTTTTTGTTTTTGTGTGTGTGTGTGTGTTTTTCTATATAGGGTCTTACTCTGTCACCCAGGCTGGAGTGAAGTGGTGCAATCATAGCTCACTGCAACCTCAAACTCCTGGGTTCAAGCAATCCTCCTGCTTCAGCCTCCTGAGTAGCTGGAACTACAGGCAAGTGCCACCACATCTGGCTAATTTTTTTATATTTTATTTTTAGTAAAGATGAGGTCTTGCTGTGTTGCCCAGGCTGGTTTCAAACTCCTGGACTCTAATGATCCTCCTGCCTCAGTCTCTCAAAGGGCTGAGATTATAGGTGTGAGTGACTGTGCCTGGCCAAGTTAGTGGTTTAATTTCTTCTCCTTCTCCTTCTCCTTCTCCTTCTCCTTCTCCTTCTCCTTCTTCTTCTTTCTTCTTCTTCTTCTTCCTCTTCTTCTTCCTCTTCCTCTTCCTCTTCTTCCTCTTCCTCTTCCTCTTCTTCTTCCTCTTCCTCTTCTTCTTCCTCTTCCTCTTCTTCTTCCTCTTCCTCTTCTTCTTCTTCTTCCTCTTCTTCTTCTTCCTCTTCTTCTTCTTCCTCCTCTTCTTCTTCTCTACTTCTTCTTCTTCCTCCCTCTTCTTCTTTCTCTTTGTTCTTCCTCTTCTTCTTCTTCTTCTTCTTCCTCTTCTTCTTCTTCTTCTTCTTCTTTCTTCTTCTTCTTCCTTTCTAATTTAAAGTCTACGTTGTACAAATGCCTCTTTGTTTTACCACCTTTTTTATTCTTGTAACAATTGGCCAGTTGTGTTGTTCATTTTTAAAGCCATGGCTTCTGTTTCTATAGGGATGGAGAAAGTCCCAAGAGACCGCTGCCCGACAGTGTCACCAACAATGTGAATAAGCTGTCGATGTACAAGATCATAGATTGATTTTGAACCTGCCAGGGATTTGAAGGAATTAAAGAAATCTAAATAAATAAAATCCCAGGAAAGACAAGTTCTTGCTAGTAGAGAGAGGCCCACAGATGCCTCATTCCTGGTGGAGGAGGGGAAGGTAGAATGAATCTGACACATATTGGGGTAAGAAAAAAAACAGGCAAACTTTCCAGGCACAGAAATCTGGTGGTGAGCCTGAAAAGAAAATCAAATCCTCGAGTAACTTACAATTAGAAGCTGGACTGTAAGACATAAAGAGATCTCCAGAGTCTCACAGGTCTCAGATCTCAAGCCTGGCTGAGAGGAAAGTGCCCATTCAGCCCTCAAAACGTATGAAGCCAGTGGTGAACTGACTATAACTGTAACGAGGACAAGACCCAACTCAACTAAAGTTTAGATTGAACTAGCATGTAATACTACTGGCCTGACAGAAGAAGGGAGATATCCTTTTCAGGGGGCAGGATAGGTAAATATGATTTATTTTTGTTTCTACTCTTCTCTTATTTTTTGATATGGAGTCTCGCTCTGTTGCCCAGGCTGAGGTGCAGTGACGTCATCTCGACTCACTGCAACCTCCACCTCCCAGGTTCAAGTGATTCTCCTGCCTCAACCTCCCGAGCAGCTGGGACTACAGGCATGCACCACCATGTCCTGCTAATTTTTGTGTTATAGTAGAGATAGGGTTTCACCATGTTGGCCAGGCTGGTCTCGAACTCCTGACCTTGTGATCCGCCTGCCTCGGCCTCCAAAGTGCTGGGATTACAGGTGTGAGCCACCGTACCTGGCCTCAACTATTCTTTTACATATAATGTCTAGCATTCAATAAAAAATTGCAAGACGTGAAGAAACCAGAAAATGTTAATCATAATCAAGAGAAAAAATGCAGTAGAAGCAGATCAACACATCCCAGATGTTACAACTTTCAAAAGATGAATGTTAACACTACCATGTAAATATACTAAAGAACTAATGGAAAACGTGGAAAGTATTAATGGAATAGGTAGGGGATGTTAGCAGATAAATGGAAACTCTAAAAAGAAACAAATGAAAATATTATAAATAAAAAATGAATATAGTATTTAATTACTGCTTTGCGTTTTTTTCTAAGTAGTTGTTCAGAGGATACAGTATACACATATATGCTATCCCAGTCCACCTTCACATAATGTGAAAGCATTTCACAATGCAAAAGCTTTACAACAATGCAATCCATTAATACTCCTTTTACTCTTTGTGTTCACAGTATCATATGAAGGGTCTTCTAAAAGTTCATGGAAAATGTATGTTAGGGAAAAAGGATGCATATATTTTAAAAATCTCTGCATCAAAATAAACTTTTACTAACTTGTTATAACGTGTCTGAACAGAATCTAGTTTGCTGTACTAAGAATGATAAGACATCATGAGAAAAGAGCCCCATCAGAGCAACACGAATTATGCTAAAATTGAAGCAAGACCAAACATCATATTTATGGTCAAGCCTGGGTAGAAGAATGATGAAATCATTAATGTTTTATAAAAAGTTTATGGGGACAATGTCCCAAATAAATCATCAATTTACAAATGGATAACTTATTTTAAGAAGGGATAAGGTGATACTGAAGATAAACCCCGAAGCTGCAGTTGAGGAAAAAATTAATCTTGTTTGTGCCTAACTGAGGAAGACCAATGATTAACGGAAGAAACAATAGCTAACATCATAGACCTCTCAATTGGTTCAGCTTACACAATCCTGACTGAAAAATTAAACTTGAGCAAACTGCCAATTTGATGGGTTGGTCACAAAGCCAATGCATTCAGATCAGCTGAAGAAAAGGGCAGAGCTATCAATGGGCATTTTAAACAAGTGAGATCCAAGTCCTGAAGCATTTCTTCAAAGCATTGTAACAGGAGATGGAACCTAGCTTTACCAGTGTGATTTTGAAGACAAAGCACAATCCAAGCAATGGCTACCAAGAGGTGGAAGTGGTCAGTCAAAACAAAAGCAGACCAGTCAAGAGCAAAAGTCATAGCAACAGTTTTTTGGGGATGCTGAAGACATTTTGCTTGTTGACTTTCTGGAGGGCCAATGAATAATGACATCTGATTTTTATGAAAGTTTTGAGAAGTCAGGCAGAGCTTTAGCAGAAAAATGATCAGGAAAGCTTCAACAGAAAGTCCACCACCACGATGCTCTTGTTCATTCCTCTCAACAAACAAGGATAATTTTGCAAAAGTTTCAGTGGGAAATCCTGAGGCATTCACATTACAGCCCTTACTTAGCTCCTTCTGACTTCTTTTTGTTTCCCAATCTTAAAAAATCTTTAAAAATCATCCATTTTTTTGTCAGTTAAGGAGATAAAAAAGACTGCATTGGTATGGTTAAATTGCCAGGACCCTCAGATCTTTAATGGCTGGTATCGTCACTTACAAAAAGTGCCTTGAACTTGATGGAGCTTACATTGAAAAATAAAGTTTATATTTTTTATTTTTATCTTTTAATTCCATTTTCCCACAAACATTTTGAAAGCCCTCCCCCACCTCCATAAATTTCACTTGTAAATATGTTAAAACTCTAAAATAAATCATCACTATTTTGTTTTAAATAGTTAACAGTTCAATTTGGGTCTTTAAAATTTTTTTTCTCTTTTTTCTTTTTCAAATTTTACTTTAACGTCCGGGATGCATGTACAGAACGTGCCAGTTTGTTACATAGGTATATGTGTGCCATGGTGGTTTGCTGCACCTATTGTCTCATCCTCTAAGTTCCCTCCCCTCACCCCCTACCACCCCTCCAATAGGCCCCTGTGTGTGTTGTTCCCCTCCCTGCGTCCATGTGTTCTCATTGTTCAAGTCTCACTTTTGAGTGAGAACATGTGGTGTTTGGTTTTCTGTTCCTGTGTTAATTTGCTGAGGATGATGGCTTGCAGCTTCATCCATGTCCCTGCAAAGACATAATCTTTTTCCTTTTTATGGCTGCATAGTATTCCATGGTGTATATGTACCATATTTTCTTTATCCAGTCTGTCATTGATGGGCATTTGAATTGGTTCCATGATGTTGCTATTGCAAATAGTGCTGCAGTAAACATACATGTTCATGTATCTTTCTAGTAAAATGATTTATATTCTTTTGGGTATATACTTGGTTATGGGATTGCTGGGTCAAATGGTATTTCTGGTTCTAGATCCTTGAGGAATTGCCACAATGTCTTCCACAATGGCTGAACTAACTTACATTCCTACCAACAGTGTGAAAGCATTCCTATTTCTCCACAGCCTCACCAGCATCTATTGTTTCTTGACTTTTTAGTAATCACCATTCTGTCTGGTGTGAGATGGTATCTCATTGTGGTTTTGATTTGCATGAAAATATTTTTCTTGTCTTTATTCAACATGTTCAGTCTTTCCTTAAGCACCAACACATGGAATACAGTCATAACTGTTTTAATGTTCTTGTCTATTAATTTATCATCTATGTTATTTCTTGGTTAATTTTAATTGATTCGCCTCCCCCCAACCCCCCCCCCACATGTTATAGATTGTATTATCCTTTTTTGCATGTTGTGTAACTTTTGATTAGATGCCAGACATTGTGAATTTTATTAATACATTGTTGGGTACTCGATAGTTTTGTTTTTATATAGATATTCTTGAGCTGGAACATATTTAACTTACTTGGAAACAGGTTGACCCTTTGGCTCTTACTTTAAAAGCAAGCTTTATTAGATGGGACCAGAGCAGCATTTAGTCTATGGTTAATTTTTTTGCCACTACATAGACACTTCCTAGTACTTTAGGCATTTCTTAGTACTTTAGGCACTTCTTAGTACTTCAGCCTAGGAATCGGCAAACATTTTCTGTAAAGGGTAGATAGTAAATAATTTAGACTTTGTGGGCCATCTGGTTTCAGTTCCAACTACTCAACTCCCATTATAGCCTGAAAGCAGCCATAGAAGATACATAAATAAATGGGTGTGGCTGTGTTCCAATAAAACTGTATTTACAAAAATAGGTGGCAGACTGGATTTGGCCTATGGGTCATAGTTTGCCCACTCTTGATCTAATCCATAAACCATGATTTATGAGGTTGTCTACTCTGGCTGTGAAGAACAGACACTACTGGCTCTGGGTCAGTTCTGGGCACTGATCCCTCAAATCCTTTTGGGTAATTTTCTCTCTCTCATTTGCTCATCAGTACTTAGCTGAATACTTGAGGGAGACTCTCTGCAAATCTTGAAAGTTTTCTGTCTGACTTCTCTGGACTCTCATCTCCATTTCCTCAACTCAGAGAGTCTGGCTGCTCTGCCTGGATTCCGCTTCCCTGCAGCACAGCCTGGAATCTTTCTCCAGGGAGTAAGTTGGGGCATTTGCAGGACTCATCTCCTCTGTTCCACATGTCTCAGGAATCACAATCCTTCTTTGCACAGTGTCAAATATCTTGAGAGCTGGTTTTTCCAGCTTTTTATTTGTTTCAGGTGGGAAGATAAAATGGATCTTTGTTATTTTATCTTTGCTGGAATGCATAGTGTTACATAATATATTGTGTTGTAGACATAAAGCTACTTCATGCATGCTATTTTCCCTAGAATGCACAAAGAGGACTCCCTTCTGTAAGCAAAACTAGTCAGCATCAGTGTACAACAGATGAATTGTTAGACATCTGCAAAAATAACTCTATCTTAGAGCATTGTTAGTAAATAAGTTATTGAAGAAGGCTTAGGGAATACGCAGGTCCAATTAAGATTACCATAGTATGTCTTCACAAATTATAGGTAACTAAAGAAACTGCAATATGATCAAAGGAGGTGTAACCTGTCTATCTGAAGTAATTTTGAATCATATTTCTTTACCTATGATGCCTGCCTTGTACCCTAGATTTTTAAGCCCCTTCGTGACAAAGGCATAACTCTTTATTGTCTTTGTCTTAAAACCAGCTTCTAGCATGGAGCATAGGAATGTTTTAAACGCTCCCCTAGATGATTCTAATATACCTACATGTTGGCTATAATACTGGTTGAAGAAATATTTATTATTAGAGACATTCCAAACTGTAGCAATACATTTTTTTTTTCATTCAGCAATTATTTACTGAAGGCTTTCTATGTACCAAGCACTAAATAGGTAACCAAAAGGTATGGAGTAAATATAATATACAGCCACTATTCTCAGAATGCTTACTATCTAGTCGAGGAAACACACATACCTAAAACAACTGGGGACAAACACAAGCTGTGTATGCTTAGCTCCTGAATGGAGTGGAGTCATTATATATTATATAAACATTCAGTGAAGTGGAATCAGTCCAGGACTGCTTGAGTAGGCAAGGTAGATTTTCTCAGAATAATTTTTTTCCTTTTTCAAATATAATTCTGAATGTTTAAGAACATTCTTACTTGCTAGATTCAGGTCTCTTTGTCCTCATTTTTGAGATGAATTAGTGGAGAATATGAAAACTAGTTTATTCAGAACACTTGGTGTTAAATATGTCTCACAGTGTTTCAATAGTAAATTTACCATTCTCATCAATGTCTGGGAATTCTCTTCTTGGCAATTAATATTTTATTCAGCCAAAAGAGCATATCTGATAGCATTATTATTATTTTACTAAATATGAAAATATGAGGGATGTCTTACATTTAAAACTAATTGCTTAAAATGTTTTTTTGAGACATGTAACTTTTTAATATGTTTTTAAGGACTTTTTGCTATCTATCTATCTATCCATCCATCTATCTATCTGTCAGAAAACCAAGAAATTATTTCGCTTGGGGTAGGAACAGTTAAAGACCAAATAGCGTTCCAGATGAGAAATGTAAGCCAATCTCTCTTCCTGCCCCTATTATCCACTTCCCTCCTAAAATATCATTTGTAAGGCCTGTACACTTACTCAACAGCCCTTGCCTTCTCTGGCAACTGTAGCTGGAGGCCTTTAAAATAGAAGCAGGGCGCAGCACGTCTTGTCCAAGGAACAGCAGTGTCCGCACTTAGTGCTTGATGCCCCAAGCAGCTGTCTGAGTTGCTTGCCCCCAAATTGCCTTTGGATAGAAGTAAACAAAAGTGGATATCCAATGGAGCATATTTAAAACTGACCTCTGAGGCCGTCTATTTTAAGCAGATTGTAATTTTGCAAAAGGCATGGCCCTATTCCAAATGTTTATTTAGTGTTGAACAGTCTCCAATTGGCTGGTTGCTCCACTTTTTTGATGGTGTTAAAGACATTAAGAAAGATGCCAATAATAGATGCTGGATTTGCGCTCAACCAGGGGCCCAGCAATCCATTTTGTTGAGTGCCAGATGAAACATTCACTTCAGGGAGAGATAGGCAAGTAAATGTGGTGATATGGAAACTGGTTTTTATGGCGACCACTATTACCTCTACCCGTCACACCCCAACAGGAAACTCGTTTTGTGAAGATCTTTCCTATGGCCTTCTAAGTTCCTGCCAACATAATTCTTTTTCATAGAATACATACTATGTGCAAAGCACTTGGCTAAATTTTAGCATATAGTCTCCTTATGTCCTTATAACAACTATAAGAAGTAGATAATATTCCTCTCAATTTAGAGATGAGGAAACTGCAGTGCAGAGACCTCCAACTATAAGATTGAAATGAAGATATGACCCAAGGTCTCTTGGGTTCCAGAAGTTGCTTTCATTTTACTTCATGAAATATCCATATGAGTAGAATTCCCCTTCCTCCATTTGTGATGCAGTAATTCTTTTTCTATCTACTTATCCCTGATGAATTTTGGCACCAGGAAGTGACAAAATGAATACCTGGGGTTGAATTTTATATTTTTTTAAAGTAAATGGTAGCAGTTTATTGTGCAAAAGAAAGAGCCCTTCTGAAGAATGTACATGTGAATATATTTCCCTACGTGTATTTAGAACAAAACAAAAACTCAAACAACCACAACAACAAAAAACCCCAAAAAAAACAAACCCTGGCTTTGCATATCATTCCGCCTTAATTCACTTGCCTTTGTGCTCCAAATGTCAATTTGCTCCTAGAAAAAACTTCTCTGAATAGAACCTTGGATTGAAAGAGCCATGGGTTAAATTACTGGCATAGTTGACTACTAAAATTAGTCCCTGTGTGGAAAAGGAAGATTTCTCCAGCCTTGCTCTTTTGTCTAACTTCCTCTCCTCCTGTTTTTTGTCTAACTTCCTCTCCTCCTCTTCCTTTTTTATCTAAGGTGATTGGGTCTCTTTCCCTGAGAGAAGTGAATAGTCAATTCTGACACAGCTCCCTGGACCTTCTGTCCCTAATATCCAGAGTTACCTCCAAAGGCAGATTGTTGTAAATGAAAATACCAAGTATTCCTGTACTTACAAGTCACATCCTTCTCTCTGTAGTCATCTTGGAATTACATTCACAGCCACAAAGTTCTGCCTTGGTGCAAATCTTTTCCTCTCAGCAGCACTTTTAATAACTTGAGGAATTGCTGAAGGTAGAGAGACATTTTAGGAGATCTACATTCTAATTAACTTTTCCTCTAATTAACTCTGTCTCCATTCCTTTGTGAATGCAATGGAGACTCTTGAAGATAAAGAGACATGCGGAGGATGGCAGTAGCCCAAGTCCAAGAAGCTCACAGACTCCTCTTTTCCAGGGTTGTAAAGGAAAAATCATCATAGGAATATGGGTGGTGTGAGGGAGAAGGGGATAAGTGATTTTTTTCAAAAGGTAAACTGGGTGTTATCTTTTTCCACAGCACCAAATAATTCTTTTATAAATCAGTGAATACTTTTTTTCAGTATCTCCATGTGCCTTCTTTTGTTCGGCATTAATGGTTCACCATGGGATAGATGATGATTAAGCTTTCAAGTGCTGAAAATCATCTCTTCCCATTTCCCTCCTCTCCTTCATTCTGGCTTTTGTTCAACAAGACTTGTCTTCTCTGTATCTCTGGAATATACTTTCCTGGTCCTAGGCTGTTGTTCATAGTGTTTGCATTATCTAGGAATGCTCACTTTCTCAGTTCTCTCCTCCTTACCTACTGAAATCCTCCCTATCCTATTACAGGGATATGCCTCCTCTAGGAAGGTGCTTCACAAAAAGTAGGCTGCCAATAAATAGATACTGATGAATTTTCTTGGTTATTCTTGCCATAGTGAATGGTTATTACTTTTCCAAAACAGACGGAGCTTCCATTTAATTTCAGTCTTATCCAACTCTTATTCCAATTTTTTCTCCCAGTATATGGGTTATACCACTTGAGTGTGATGTTTCTAGTCAAGGGATCTCTTTATACTTCACAATTTTTCTCCATGACTACTTAACGCTATTCTCTCCACTCCAGTGAGACTTCACATTTAGAGACCTCAATGCCTTTGCCTTTGATATCCTCTGTAGGGCATATTTTCTCATCTTTCTCTTACTCTCTATTTCCATGGTTTCAATTCTAGCACATGTTCTTTTTACCATGGAGTTCTCTTTCCAAAGTTTCCTCCCATTCCTTCTGCAAAAATCACCTTCAAGTGTTCTCTTCCTCAAAGTCAGTTTTCTTCCCAAGAGTCAAGCATGTATCTAACTTACCATGGTTGAGTGTGCTTCTGAAACATTGCCTCTCCCCCTTTCTCACCTGCAAATCCTCTCTTCAAACAGCTAGTCAGTTAATGGCCCTGTCCGTGGCTTGGCCTCCTAAAAGTCACTGATTTCTCTTGCAAATGCACAGGCCAAATGCTCCCAGTGGTCTGTCCCCTCCTGCAGAGCTCATACTAATGGAACTAGGATTGATGGCCATCCTCAGAGGAACCATATAAGAGCTCAGAGCCTGGGGCAAAACATAAGTTGAGCTGTGTCTCAGTTCCATTGCCACGCAGCTGCTCCCCTTCAGAGGCTTTGAGTCCCAGGGCACAACCTGCCAAGACCACTGGCCATCCAGTTTCTCAAAGACTTGATGAGATCATTTTTGATCCTAAATTGTCCTTTTGTTTTATGAGGCTTCTTTGAGCTGCTTATTTATGTCTCGTTAGTTCTTCTTTCCCTTGACCACTGAGGCCTTGAACTCTTGAGCTCTTGTTGCCTGGCCTCTCATCTGGAATGCTGCCCTCTCTTTCTCAGACTGCTACAAAGTCTCTCTGCCTAGTCTGTCTTTCCCTTTCTGAGGACATGATTGCTCTTGCCTGGACTACCCACTTAGTTCTTCAGGCCCAGCCTGACTCTCGGGGCCTCTGGCTTCCATTCTCGGTGCCGATCCTCATCCCACATCAATTTAATGACTACATATTGAGTGCTTATTTTGTATAAAGCTTGTGTAACTTGTATTAATGAGATAAAAATGAGCAATATGAATACCCTCTCACAAGGGGCTTGCAATCTAAGGCCAATTTATTTG
The DNA here is from genome assembly GCF_008728515.1 of Papio anubis. NCBI lineage: Eukaryota > Metazoa > Chordata > Mammalia > Primates > Cercopithecidae > Papio > Papio anubis. The sequence continues at coordinate 113,184,650 of NC_044977.1, read as the reverse complement.
TAAAAGGTAGACTGTGATTAAGTTTTCTAAGTGGGATTCAGAAAGGAGAAAGGTCAAAGTCCTGTGTGTGTGTGTGTGTGTGTGTGTGTACAGGGTGGTGATCAGTAAAGTTTATTTGGAAGAGATAGCATGTGAGACTGATTTGAAGATGAATCAGGTCATAACCAAGGTGGTACATATTTGGAAGAAAGATAAAGTTAGATTTGGCCTGATTGGTAGCAGTGTTTCTCAACAGGGTGTTGTGACTGTCTGGTTCCTGGGTGGCTAAATGTCTCACTCAGTAAAGGACAGTTGTGATTTCTAGTTACTGAGGCAAACACAACTCTGACAGATTCCAAATGCCCCCATTAAAGAAGAAGCTATTTAATGATACTTGTTAAAGCACAGTATGAAAGGCTTTATTTGTACCATTGAAATAGATTTTAAAAACCACAATGGGCCGGGCACAGTGGCTCATGCCTGTAGTCCCAGCACTTTCGGTGGCTAAGGTGGGCGGTTCACCTGAGGTCAGGAGTTAGAGACCAGCCTGACCAACATGGAGAAACCCCGTCTCTACTAAAAATACAAAATTAGCCGGGCGTGGCAGCGCATGCCTGTAATCCCAGCTAATTGGGAGGCTGAGGCAGGAGAATTGCTTGAACCCAGGAAGCAGAGGTTGCTGTGAACCAAGATTGGTCCATTGCACTCCAGCCTGGGCAACAAGAGTGAAACTCCGTCTCAAAAACAAACAAACAAACAAACCCACGATGATGCAGTTTTACAGTGGATTAGAGAGATTGGGCTCAGCTCTGAATTTGGCATGTGAGAATTCATAGTCAAGGAGCAGGCTGGGGTCAATAGATGGAAAATTACTGAGAGGAAACATCAGGGGCAAGGGGGATTTTGGTTAAATGAATGGAACAGGGTTCTCGCTGGAGATAGGCCAGGGTGATCAGACATCACCTGGGGGATGGTGCAGGATAAGGAACATGATCAGATATAAAGTGTTATCTGATATCAAGGGTGGAAGAATCCTGCTAACCTGACTTAGCGGGGTTCCCCCGAAAATTTGATTTCACAAGGAAGTGCACAGACAGGCCTAGGAGAAGATCTGGGAAACTGATTCAAGTTTGGTTAAGCAAATAATTTTTGTCATCCCTGAGGAAAGGACCAACCTCCAGCCACTGACCTATGGGTGACATATGAGAAAATTCAGAAGAGTCTGCCGACATGAGGGGTTTGTTCTAAGTAGGATTCAGTGGGGAACCACTAAAGTCTTTGAGCATGGCATAACAAAATTCAAGATACTCTTTGGAAATAATTAGACTGCTACTCTGGCAATGAAATAGAGGACAAGGAAAAGGAGAGACTGATGCAGGAAAAAGAGGTAGGAAGCTGTTGCAATAATCTAAGTAAAAACGACAAGAAATTATGCTGGTGTCTCCCACAGATCACTTTCACAGAATAAGACAACCCATTAGATGTGGGTGTCAAGAGAGAACTGAGTCAATAGTGTTGCCTAGGTTTGAACCTGATGGTTAGGAGCACAGTGGGGCCATATAAAGAAATAGGGAAATCAGGCCAGGTGCGGTGGCTCATGCCTGTAATCCAACACTTTGGGAGGCCGAGGCGGGCGGATCACGAGGTCAGGAGATTGAGACCATTCTGGCTAACATGGTGAAACCCCGTCTCTACTAAACATACAAAAAGAAATTAGCCTGGCGTGGTGGCGGGCGCCTGTAGTCCCAGCTACTCTGGAGGCTGAGGCAGGAGAATGCCGTGAACCGGGAGGCGGAGCTTGCAGTGAGCCGAGATGTCGCCACTGCACTACAGCCTGGGGGACAGAGCTAGACTCCGTCACAAAAAAAAAAAAAAAAAAAGAAATAGGGAAATCAGAATGAGGAGGATGCAGTTTCAGGAAAAGACCATGAGTTCTGTTTGGAGCATGTCGTGTTTGTGCAGCCCAGGGGAACATGAATGACTGGACTGATGTCACTAAAGACCAAAGACTACATGGATAGGGAATGATGCTACTTGAAAGACTATTTATTTTAAGGTCTTTGAAACAAATGGCTTCTTATATAAACTCATCACACATATCTACCCCCTCCCACTCAAAGTCACTTTGTTTGCCTGAATCAGCCTCTTTATTTTTTCTTTCTTTTTTTTTTTTTTTAAGATTGAACGTAAGTCAACTTCATTCCAGTTCAGGTCAGAGTGCTCTCTAAATCAAAATTAGCATTTTGAATTGGTGAAAGATTGAGCTTTTAATTACAAAATATTTGGTAATGAATGTACCAAGAATGAACTAAAAAAGATGCAAGCTTTTCTTCTACTGACTTCACTTTTATTCCCCAGTGTCTCCCACTGAAGGAAGGTCATGAGCAACAAGGCACCAGCACATTGGATCCAGAATTGCTAAAGTAAGTTTTCTCCTCCAGCAGAGTCCCTGAGGACGCTGAATCCGGCTGAGCTGTTCAGGGTTTCATATTCTTCCCCTAAGTAAATTAAATCATGAGCACATCTCATCACAGAGGCCTGCACAAAAGTCTGCTATACCTTTTTGGCAAGCAATGCTTAAAGTGGAGCTATTAGAAATGCTAAAAGCCTGCCTCCCCCAACCATCTGTGTTGGCTGGCCCAGCTGCAACCACGACCACGGGTGGGCCCTGGGGGTTGGGGAGCGGGTGGGGAAGCAGGGTCATGGTGGCAAATTTCATCCATGTGGGAGCCAAATCGAGTCCAAATGGACTCCTGTCAACGTTTTCTCTCTTTTTGTCAATAATGATGTAATTCTTCCCCGAAGCAACTAGAGATCCTATTGGACATTTGCATGGAGGAAGAGACTATCTAACCCGTTCCCCTGCAACTTTGAAAGTGCTGTAAATGAGAGGGTAAATGAATACAAATAGGAATGTGCTGGGAAGATACAGTAGGGAAGCCTTCTGTGGCTCTGCAAGCCGATACAAATGCTGGCTTAATTAGAAAATCAATCTTGCTGTCCGGCTGATTGATTGCAATCCTCTGCTGGAGGTAGGAAAGAGAGTCGAGTCATGACGAGATAATTTTTTCTTATTACTAAAAGAAGGCTTAATGTACATCTCTAAGCAATTCAGCGTGAAGAACTTGTTAAAAACACAGTCACCTTTTCCCTCTTGTTAATTGAATCTTTGGCGGCAGGGAGGAGAAATAACACAGCAGCAATTTGCGTTTTGTGAAAATGCCTATTTTTTTTTTCTTAAGGATACCCACGTTCTGACAGGTGATTTAATAATTATCTTCAAAGAAATAGAAGCTTTTTATTTATTTATTTACATTTTTAATAAGAAGGAGGATGGGTGGTGGCTCCCCACACCCACAGAACTGACGTAAGAGAAAATGTTTGCCTTTGCATTGGGAGGAGTTGACGTTGCTAACCATCAGTTCACACTTTTTGGTGTCCACAGTGTGCTCACCTAAACATAGGTGCATGGTGCTTTTCCTTTCAACAGTTTATTTTCATTCGTAAGCATACATGGTATACTCTACTTTGCAAGTTAAGAGTATAAGCTTTGGAGTCAGAGAGAGAGAATGGAATGATCTCCTGATTTGCTGCCAACTCACAGACCAGGGAAGTGAGTTACCCTTTTCTGAGCCTTAGTCTCCATTTATAAATTGGGCTGAATAGTATGACCTTATTTAGAAAAAATATAGTCATAATAATTATTCCCTACCCAAAAGTAGGCATACAGGTTGAGATGAACTCATCAAGTCATAGACAGTGAGTGGAGGTGCCTTGGAGAAGTGTTGCTTGCGCTCAAAATCTTAGCATTTCACAGATTCCTTTTGGCTTCTTTAGAAAGGTGACTGGGGTAGCGGATCTGTTTCTGTTCATTCCTTCTTTCATCATATTGGTTCTTTGGCACCCTCTGATCTACTTTTAATGCCCAACTCGGGGTGCATCCTTAATTCAGAACACAGGTCTTGATTGCACAGAGTTCTCATGCTTCTGCTCTGCATTCGTTTCCTCTCAGTCTTGAAAATGCAAAGCCTTTCTGCCTCAACTCCAGGACTCCATCAACTCTCTCTCTATAGCTTTAACTGTTTTATTTGTCATTTCATAGATCTGTATACTGTTGCAGCTGTAGTGATCTCTACTGATTTTTTTTCTGCAGAAAAGTCTCTTACAAAATGCTTGCTGCAACTAAGATTGCAAGGATTTTAGAAACCTTCCTGGCTTTTTAAAGGAGATCAAGAAAAAAAAAATCCAAGTCACGGGTTCCTGGAAGAACTATTCCTTTGCTTAGAAACCCTTTCCTTGAGTTTTTTCTGCTCCCCAATATCTCAATTATTCTTTATACTTTCACCTCCTCTCCAAACCCACATCAGCGCTTAATCTTGAGCTAAAAGTTTTTCTCTCTGGTTTCAGTGAAATTTTGTTATTCCACCATCTCATGTACTTTAACTTGTGAATTACACTTATAATACTCAGTCATCTCCAAAAAGCCCACAGTCAAGACCAAGCTTATTAGTGAAATGCAGCCTGTATTCTTTGGGCATTGTTCATCACAACTTCATTTTTATGAGAAACGTAGTGAAGCTTGCTTAATAAAAACAAGGGAGATTATATGTTGCAATGGTCCAAGATGGTAAGAATAATTAAATTATGCAGCTAGCTTTAAAATCTTATTTTCTCATTTTAGGCATCCACTTCAGCTTAATTTATTATATAATCCTATAATTATTAAATTAAATCCTCGAAGACAGACCAGAGAAGATGTTAGCCATCATTTAATTAAACCTACCTAGCTTAAAAACAACAACAACAACAACAACAAAAAACAAAAACTGAACAGGGGATGTAACTGGTCTAAGATCATGCATGTGGAAATCTCTGAGTCACAAAGGAAATGTATATTTTGAAGGGACCTCTCATTTGAGGTACCCATATTTACTCTGTGGTCTCCTAGATATGATGCTAAAAGGCAGTGAAATGGCTTAAATGTAGGACGCAGAAAAAAGAAGGACTAAACCCAAGGATATTGAGAATTGTGTGTGTGTGTTTAAGGAAAAATTCAAGGAGAATAATAAGATTTTTTGCATAAGTATTCGATATGATACGTTGTGGACTTTTACCTCTGCCTATGTGGAACATAGCTCACCTACTTTTGGATAGGGAATACTTATTATGACTATATTTTCTAAGCCAAAGGTCATGCTATTCAGCCCAATTTATAAATATGGAGACTGAGGCTCAGAAAAGGTAGCTCACTTCCCCAAGGTCACACAAATGATTTGTAGCAAATCCAGGCGATCATTCCATTCTCTCTTATTCCCAAAGCTGGTACTTTAACTCTGCAAAGTAGAGCATACCATGTATGCCACACAGAGAAGAACTTGTTGGAAAAAAGGAAACATGATACTTGGATGTGACATTGTCTTAGAAAATACGTAGTCTCTGGTTTAATGTTTAATGGTCAATTGTTAAGCTATGAGAAAGGAATAAGTTGAAAACTGATAATGATTTGGGTTTCATTTGCTCTGAAGCCTGGTAAAGCTGATGAAATAATCCTTTAAGCATTGAGGTATAAAGATGTTAAAAATATATTAAAATTCTAAGACAAATTAGCGATCTAAACTTAAGACATAATAATATTTTCAAATGCTCCAGCATTTCATGGAGGGCTTCACACTTCAGTGATAGTGATATTTCTCTTTCTAGAGAGTCTTGGGATAAAGATTCCCATCTTAAGTTGCTCCTTTACCCTTTCTGCCTTGGTTTTGAAAGAGACATTTGGGATCTATTCATTTTATGCTATCAGTGACCTTGTGGACACTCTTAAGGTAATAATGATGACAGAAATGACATATGGTATTTGAGTTTTAAGAAGTGGGGTTTGGCAAAAACATAGTCTATTGGAGATGAAAGCTGGTTTGCTTTCCCTGGTAATCTCTTGCACAGTATGCTGGCTGAAAGAGAGAGCCTGAGACCAATCCTGTTTAGGAAATACTTGTTAACATTTTTGGAACTGGCAGAGGACCTTCTTGTTAAACTGGATTTTTCTCCATCTGTGGTTTTCTGTTTATTTCCATGTAATTCCACACAACAATGGTAAGTTTAAAAATCAGGCAACATATCATTTGAGTATCCTAGTTTTATGCAAATATGGATGGTATGATGTTAAAGGAATGTAGATTACTCCTGAAAAATAAAATGAAAACTAAACATTCCCACAACAACTTTAATCTAATCTGCAACCCAGACCCAATTCCCCTCGGCAATCCCGTTGACAGCACTTTGTGACTTGGAAAATCCCAAGAAAGGCCTATGAAAGCATCATATGCTAAGTGACTGCTTTGGGTGGTCATGTTTATTTTCTTCATAACTGTTTCTCACCACCAGTGAATGTGGCAAGAGAGACATCACTGTCCCCATTTCACAGAATAAACAAATTGAAGCAGAGATGTTAATGACGTATCCAATGATCACACAGCAAATGGCAGCAGGATTTGACTCTAAGATTGCTTAATTCCAAAGCCCAACCTCCTTTCACTTTGCATCACAACACTCTACATTTCATTAATATTGCTAGTGACTATTCTACACTTGTCTCTTTTTAGAAAAATGAGTGTACAGCTCTGTAAAATTTTGGATAAGAGAATAGGCAAGGTAAGATAAAGCCATTTATAGGCTCAACTAGAGATTTCATAAATAGCCACAATTGACAGATTTCACTGTGGACAGATGGTGGTTTTGGCTAAGAGCAGCTTGATTCCTCAAAGGTAATTTTGTGCCACAGGTGTCAGTCTCTCCTACACTTATTTGGGCTGGCTCAGTTTGGAGTGGTGTGGAGGACTCATCTGGCTTGATATGACAGTGGCAGAACTGAAATGCAAGGAAAAGTAATATAGTTTATGTATTCTTCCCTCTTTTAAAAAATATTGCCACAAAGGGACTTAGAATATAGGTTGAAGAGAAATACCCTTGGAATTCCTATCTTCTCTCAGGGATTATTGATACTTGTGGCCAGCACAGACCCAACTTATTTTGAGATCATATATACAGTTGATACAAGGATTATATTTTAGGCTTGAATTAAACTCATTTTTCTTTCCAAACAGTCCCAAATCTACTTGGCCAAGCATCTTTCCATTTTATATTCTTGTTTATTTAGAGGAAATATAGTCCATATGTTTCACATTCATTTGCACTTAACTCATCAAAATGTTATTTGGCAATGGGTATTTGATGTCCCCTAGAAGAGTCTTGAGGTGCTTTTGATAAGATTTAGTTCTATAACCAGGAAATAATGTTATGTCTGGAGAGAAACATAGTTCCCAAAGGGCCCTGGGTGAGTTCAAAGCTCCACTGAAAATGGTTATGGAAGGCTGAGTTTTGAAAGTGTATTTTTGTATAATCACTACTCTCCAAAACTGCCAGTGGAGACTGCTGAATATGGGTTGTTGGGCTCTCAAAGCAGCTTGGTTTAATGACTATTCTGCAGCCACAAATGAACTGATTGATAGACAAATTGTTCTATTTACCCAAATGTGTAATGACATGTTTTAAACACTATGAGCTCTGAATACGTAGTGGAACCTTAAAGATCTAATGGTATAAAAATTAAAAGCACATGGCAAAGTGGTGAGTAATGTTAATAACATTAGTAATATGTGAAGGGCTCTGTTTAATATATAAAATAGTATCTTTATTAATATTTGAAAATATATTTAACATACATATTTAAAAATAATAATGTGAATATATCAGTAGAAAAATAGGCATAAGACAGAAGGAAACACACACAAACATAAAGCGCACAGGTGAATATATTCATATATATGAAACTTACATGTGCAAAAATCCTTCAGTTTTATTAATAGTAAAGTACATGAAAATTAAAACAATAATATACTTTTATTTTTAAACCAGCAAATTGATGAAACGATTTTAAAATATTAAATGCTACAAAGGGTTTTTGGAGAATCTGTTCCTTGAAGGGTAAATGGGTATGATTTTCCTGGAAATGCATGTGACAATGTTATGAACTCATTCTTAAAAGAGTTCATGCCTTTTGATATAATAATTTTACTTCTAAGAATATAGATTCAAAGTTTTTGAGAAAGATTTACATGCAGAAGCGTTTATTGTATTGTTGTCTTTAACAGTGAAAATAAAAATATCAACATTTCTAAAAACAGAGTTAAATAAGTTATGATTAAATAAATTAGGGTACATTCCATAGGCTACTATTCATCCACTAATGCCCCATTACAGAGTTTAGTGTCATGGGAAGATGCTATTTAAATAAATGAAAAAGAAAATGGAAAACAAAATTTGCAAAAACAAAACCAGGCATGCAAATGCAGGAAAGGAAATTTTTAAGTGAAACCAGTCATTATTGCTTGGTGGTGAAAGTGTATGTGATTCTGATTTTCCTCTTTATATCTTTCTGCATTTTAAGAATAATAAACATATATTATCTTTATAATTATAAAAATAATAAATATTTTTTATAGTAGTAGAATTCTTTGCATTTTCAGTAGTAAATTCATCAGAAGTAAAGCAGTAAATTCATCAGAAACTGAAATGTTGATTTTGAGGCTTTGTGATGACCATCAAGTAACTGATTCATTTTTTTCATCCTGTATTCTCAGGGCTATAGCATATCATCTTTGAAAAATAGTTTATGCATGGAATTTACTGTCCTGTATTCATATAAAAATGATAGTACAGAAGAAAAAGAATTCATTCTACTTTGTCAATTATGTAATCTGGTTGGGAATTTCTTTAGATACTTTGCTCTGTAATTTGAAGGAAAATTTTTCTTTTAAAAGCCAGTTAGCTTAAAGAAAACATCTTTTCAGAAGGCATTTTTCCCATGAGTTTAGATTTGATTGGCTTGATTTATCTACCTCATTAGGTAGAAGGGAGTTTGGATGCACCACATAAGAAGATGTGATTGAGGAATCAGAAACTTATTAAAAATATAATCTAGTCTTGAGAGATAGCGTCGTGTGTCGTTTGAATGAAGACCTGAGACTGCATTTTAGTTCTGCCACCTAGCTTATGTGTGAGCGTGTGCAGTCACTTTATAGCTCTTGTTTTGTCTACTTTAAAGGGCTCTTATAAAGAATACGTGTAATATTATATGTGAGTTATTATCATCAGACAATCTATGGGTGATGACACTAGAAACTGGACTCCTGTCTTACCAGAATATTGGTGAGTTGGGGGCCTAAAATGTCATGGTAGAAGTTATCCAATAGTCAACTGAAATTTCCACTACAGGCCTTCACAGATGTCCCTAGAAGTTTTAACTTAAGCCTAAGAAATATGAATGTTGTACTTTTGTTTGCCAGTGGCCATACTCTTTAATTTCTCTGGAAACCCCAAAGAACAAATTTTCTTTAAAATATGTTTATTTCTCATATATTTATAGTAAATTATGAAAAGAATAAAATATATTTTCATAAGCCACAGATTTATTTATTTTATAACCACATCACATCTGTGTGCACCTTAATTGGAAAACAAATCAATAACTGAAATATAATATTCATGAAAAGACCTTTATAAACTCTTTTATAATGTGTTAATAGTTTTGAAACATTAGAAAAGGAAACTATCCTGAATCAGGATATGTAATGGAAGGACCATGTTCTCAGAGGGAGGAGCTCTTAATGGATGGAATGGAACAGAGGGATCCTCATCAGATGGTGGGGTCTCTGTTTGGAGAGAGCAGCTCACAATCACGTGTCACGGCGGGAGACTTTAGATGCCCTGGTTAGAGAGAAACTAAGAGTAATCAGTTTCAATTCATGAAGTGACAAGGACATTTTTGAAAAATAATTTAAAACATTTTTTCTTGCTAGCAGATTGGAAAAAAAATGAAGGTCAGAAACTCTCATGAATACTGGGGCAGGCCAGATATAGAGGAAAAACAATGACCTTTTATCATTTTAAAAGTTAAATTTAGGCTTCTTAATGGGAAATTACTATTTGTTTCATTTTTGCTCTTATTTTGGCATTATCTTTTTATAATAAGAAAGTATACACTGTGTTGTTTTCTTAATAAATGCTATTTTTTATCTTTAAAAAACATACAGACAAGCGTTTGTTTTATTCTATTAAGAAACTGAGTGCCCAGTGGAGAAAGGACATGCTAGTCCATTATAAAATTAGTAAGCTTCCTTAGTATTTTAGTCCATAGGCTATTAGGTGGGGCTGAGAAAGACTGGCTTCTGTAGTGGAAGGTGAGGTTGGGGAGTTGATGGTGGGGAAAAGAAATCTGAGCCTGAGTAGGGTGGGAAGGACATCCATGTGGGATGGGGAACTGTGGCAGTGACAGGAGATTGGATATATGTATTGGGATACTGATCCAATAAGTAAATAAGATAATGGGAGCCAGATCTGACACTATTTAAGAAGAGAGTTCTACATTTGGAAAAGGAGAAAAAATGAAAGAACCAAGTGATATTAGATCAGAATAGGGGTATTGGTAGAAAGCCATTGTTTTGAAGAGGAATAGAGAGATAGGCATAGAGAAATAAGTATAGACCTAATTATGTGTGTGTATCTGAATATAGGTCTAATTAATGTGTGCATATATATAAATATAGATCTAAATATATGTTAGTGCATACACACACACATGCACACACACACTTCCTAGCTCTGACTGCTCAAAAAGCCCTAGAGCAGCAACATCTTAATCACGATGAGCACACATAGAGGCCAGACCGTGATGCCTAAACACCATTCTCTAACTAAATGCAACCATGGTTGTTTGGAGAAATGGATGATGCCAGGACTGGGTCAGGGAAAGTGCAAGAGAAGCCTGGAAAATCTTTATGTCCCAGAATGTAAGGAAGTACTCAAAAGGTGATGGGAACACAGAAGACTCTTTGAAGGGGCTCACACAATTCAGGAATAAGTTGAGCTTCTGAGTAGGTAATGTTAGCAAAGAATTATAATCCATTCAACAAAACAGAGTTCATGAGTTCATACTACTGAAAATAAATTATTGCATAAATAAATCAGGAGAAGTGAATGCTGGACTAATAAATGTAGAAGGAATAATTGCAGTAGAAAGTCACCATTTAGCAGCCATAATAACTAAACCAAGAAACATCTATGGATATTAAAACTAAGGGAGTAGAAGTTTGATGATAAGATATTTACATAGTCTAAAAAAAGTACATTTTGCGAAATACTGATGTGTTAAGGAAAAGAAGGAGAAACTTTGGAGAAACTAGGCAGATAACACCTTAATATAGTTATCACAGTTAACTTACCAGAAAAGAGACAAAAAGCAAATGCGACCATTGATTGGAAGACATGGAAGAACTGAGCATCATTCTGAGAAATTCCTGCCAAAGACATATAACCTGAATCTAATTATGATGAAACATCAGACAAACTCAAATCGAGAGGCAGTCTACAAAATAACTGGCCTTCTATATTCAAAAGTGTCAAGGTCATGGATAATAAGGAAAGACTGAGGAATTGTTTCAGACCAAAGGAGACAGGAGACACTGACAACTAAATGTTTAAATCTGCATCGGATCCTTGTGCTCTAAGGGATGTTACTGGAAAAACTGGCAATAATTAAATGGGAGCTGAGAGTAGGTGGTAATGACATATCAGTGTTAATTTCCTTGTTTTGATGGTTGTATTGTAGTTCTGTAGAAGAATGTCCTTGTCTGGAGGAAATTTACACTAAATTGTTGAGGAATTATAGGGTGGCATGTTGGTAACATACTCTGAAATGGTTCAGAAAAAAAGATTTTAGTATTTGTAATTTTTAAAATAATTTTGAGGCTCAGCCTGGTGGCTGATGCCTGTAATTTCAGCCCTTTGGGAGGCTGAGGTGAGCAGATCACTTGAGGCCAGGAGTTCGAGACCAGCCTGGACAACATGGTGAAACACCATCTCTATTAAAGACACAAAAAATTGGCCAGGCGTGGTAAGTCGTGCCTGTAATCCCAGTTACCTGGGAGGTTGAGACAGGAGAATCTCTTGAACCCAGAAGGCAGAGGTTGTAGTAAGCTGAGACTACACCATTGCACTCCAGCCTGGGCAACAGAGTGCAACTCTGTCTCAAATAATAATAATAATAATAATAATAATAATAATAATAATATTGAAATTATCTTTAGTATGAAAAAAAGAATAAGAAGTGGCCCTGCCTTTGAGGAGACCACCAAATAGTAGAAAGTGCGAGACGATAAGATGAGATGAAGTCAGCAGAGCAGAGGGTGGCAGTCTGGTGACATATGCATCTGGAGCCAACTGGTGCATGTTCCCATTGTAGTTTTGTCACCACCAGCAAGAAAACCTTAGGGAGATGGCATAAAGGGAATGATAATAGTATAAACTCATAGGGTATTTATGAGGTATACAGAGCACATGGCATGTACATAATAATTGATAGCTATTGTTATTATTATTATTAGTTATCGGTGAATAAGCTCATGGTTATTTGTAGTCAGACAGCTACATCTAAATTCTGGCTGTGCCACTTACCGTGTGACCTTCTGCAAGTTGCTAATTTTTATGAGGCTCAGGTACTTCATTTAAACTAGAAATAATAATCATCGTAATTGTAGGCAGTAAAGAAACAGGGTGGTTGTGAGATTCAAATGAGATAACGCAAAATGCTTAGCACGTTGTAAGCACTTGATAAGTGTTAGTTATTGCTACATAAATATAAGGCAAAAATTTAATAAATGGTCTAAGAGAAAAAGCTTGTGGCAATTTTGAGAAGAAAAAAGCGTTTGGGTGAAAGGGTAAAGGAAGCAGTAGATTGTAGGATTCTCTCGTACAATTGGGATGCTATGACTAGAAGAAGGCAGTGCCATAGGAAAGGGGAAAAACCAGTGTGGTGGTCAAGGGATAAAGAGGAGTCAACAACTATCTCTTATCATGAATAGACAAAGTATAAACACAAAGCGAGAGCTGATTTTGGGAAAAGACATTAAAGTGTCAGGGAGATGTTGGCAGGCAATGAAATTTGGCTTGAAAGAGGAAACTGGAGCATGCATATAAATTGAGGTGACAACGAAATTCTGTGAGTGAACAAGGTTTCCAAGGAAGGACACTCCATAGAAGGAAGGAAGGAGTCAGGGCTGAACTTGGGAAAGCATCAATATTTAGGGAGTACAAAGGGGAGATGTGAGAGTGGGGGAGATGGAAGAGTGATATGATAGAGGTTAAGAGAGATAGTTGGTGAACCAATCAGGAAAGTGCTAGTTCAGAGGCAGAAAAAACCAGTTTGGTTCAGCAAAAAAGGCTAAGAGCTTGAGAAGAATAAAGACTGGGAAAAGGATATCATATTGTTAGGTGGTTAATTGGACCCTGCTGAGTTACAAGAAACGAGAAATGAAATTTCAAGAAGTTAGGTGACAGAGGAATGAGTATATGGGTAAAGAAGGCAGGAGATTTTTCTTGAGGATACTTTAACAGCCATCGCAGATTTATCATTAAGCAAATGAGGCTTCATTCAGGCCCTTTAACTTCCCAGATCTTTCCCAGGCTCTAGGAGGTGTCCTAGCAATGCCTTCCCATGGTCATGTGATCTGTGAAACTTACATATGTAAGACATTTAATTGCTCTGAGGGTAAGAAACTCTCTCTCCTCAGGCTGTCTTGAATGAAAAGTGGAATGCCTGCTTGGGATTCAAGCATCATCTTAGAGAACTAGAGTTAAGGCTTGAGAGTCTCTGCTGTGTGGTTTGCATATGGTAGTTAACATAGAGTTAAATTATTGCTAACAGTCACAGAAATTCTTCCTCCACCCACAGGGTCAACTCACCCAGCACTGATGACAATGTGGACATGTCGTTTGACATCAGGCATTTGGAGAAATGTAGGTAGTGGAGGAGAAAAGGTCTGAAATGAACAGAGCCAGAGCTAGTATGTGGAAAGGACGTCCTCTCAATCATGAGATGTGTAAAATTACAAGAGACGATCTGGTTCTTGTCAAGAACCAATCAGAATGTGAATTCTCGCCTATCAGATAAGATAACCTAAGATGCGTAATATATCATTATCATGAGAAATCAATGGCAAACTGGTTTAATGGGTGTTGTCCGTTCGAAGAAGATTAAAGATTAGTCACAGCACAAGAAAATTTGAAATATTTTGAAATATTTCAGCTCAGATATGAAACTTGATAAGAGATTTTGCAAATTGAAAAAAATTTCTACAACCTTATTTATTATCAATAATGAAATAGGAAGCTAAGACTTTTAAAAACTATACATATATAAATATTTTAATTAAATGTACTGGATAAAAGATTAAATCCTTGCTAAATAAAGAGGCAAACTAAGAGAATGCGGCTAAAAAACAGAGGAAGAGGCCAGGCAGTTAATAAAATATTACATTATTTTGTAGATTTTGTGATGTTTGTGGCATTTGTTCATTTTTTTTAAAAAGGATACTTTATTGCATCTTTTCCTTATTCTAAATAAGTATTCATTTGCATCTATTTTTTAAATTTATGTATTTCAATTCTTTACCTTAAAGAACCTCTCCTCTCCCCTACCCCCAACTATATCAGCTTCGGGCCCTTCAAAACCGGAATCCACTCTTACGTAACAGAAGTAGTAGTGCTTCTTGCCAGGAGTGTACTCAGGCTTGAACAGAGTTAGGATGTCAGCTTTGGGCATGGTGGGACATTAAATATTTCATTATTAGCAATTTTTAGGATAGGGATGACCTGAGCCTTTTGTATGCAGAGAGAAGATGCTGGCTGTAAGGAAAAAAACCACTCATGTAATAGGGATACTTTTTGGAGCAGGTCTCACAAAAATGGAAATGAACAGGTTAAGACAGAGTGAAGAGAATGACTTTCAAAGGCACATTAAATAGAGAGCTGTGAAGGAGGGAAGAGGGAAAGTGGCTTTTGTGGAGGGGTATGAGGGAGCTTTATTTCTGTGGCCTTAATGTTCTAGTTCATATGGAGGCCAAGCTATGAACTCAAGTCTCAGGGATGGGTATTTTTTAGGGGTTTTCTGAAGCTGAGAAGGTCACTCATAACTATTTTGCAAAATGAAACTATTAAATACAGTGATGGGCCTGCTCTCATTTTCTCAAACTCTACTCAGTCATCCTAAGATAGTGTACCCAGATACCCTGCTGCAGGCTTGGCAGTAACAGTAACTGTCTCAGATGAAGAGTGAGTTCAGAGGTAATGCTATTCTAGTGTCAGCATGATAGGAGAATACAACTGAGGTAACCATGTAAGCTTAGTGAGAAGAATGTCGAGTGGTGAGCTTGAGTTGTTGCCTAAAAAAAAGAAACAACAATTTATTTATATATGGCCTTACTCCACACAGGATTTAAGGTGGCTTATAAGAATGTGTGTCATAAAATAGCAAGATGTGGTCCATAAATAAAAAAATCAAGGCTGGAAAAAGCATAAAACATAGATAAGAAGATTTCAGATGTGGCTTGTCAGTGGTCTTCAAATAACTGTAGGGTTGTCACGTGGAAGAGCATTTTGGGATATTTGGTATGTAGGTTCGAGAACATGAGGGTATGTGTGTTGTAGTCTATTTGGGCTGCTCTAACAAAATACCATGAACCAAGTGGCTTATAAACAACAGAAATTTATTTATTTATTTATTTATTTATTTATTTTTATGATTATACTTTAAGTTCTAGGGTACATGTGCACAACATGCAGGTTTGTTACATACGTATACATGTGCTATGTTGGTGTGCTGCACCCATTAGCTCATCACTTACATTAGGTATATCTCCTAATAGTATCCTTCCCCCCTACCCCGTCCCCACAATAGGCCCCAGTGTGTGATGTTCCCCTTCCTGTGTCCAAGTGATCTCATTGTTCAATTCCCACCTATGAGTAAGAACATGCAGTGTTTGATTTTTTGTTCTTACACTAGTTTGCCAAGAATGATGGTTTCCAGCTGCATCCATGTCCCTACAAAGGACACGAACTCATCCTTTTTTATGGCTGCATAGTATTCCATGGTGTATATGTGCCACATTTTCTTAATCCAGCCTGTCACTGATGGACATTTGGGTTGATTCCAAGTCTTTGCTATGGTGAATAGTGCTGCAATAAACATACGTGTGCATGTGTCTTTATAGAAGCATGATTTATAATCCTTTGGGTATATACCCAGTAGTGGGATGACTGGGTCAAATGGTATTTCTAGTTCTAGGTCCTTGAGGAATCGCCACACTGTTTTCCATAATGCTTGAACTAGTTTACAGTCCCACCAACAGTGTAAAAGTGTTCCTATTTCTCTACATCCTCTCCAGCACCTGTTGTTTCCTGATTTTTTAATGAGTGCCATTCTAACTGGTGTGAGATGGTATCTCATTGTGGTTTTGAATTGCATTTCTCTGATGGCGAGTGATAATGAGCATTTTTTCATGTGTCTGTTGGCTGTATGCATGTCTTCTTTTGAGAAATGTCTGTTCATATCCTTTGCCCACTTTTTGATGGGGTTGTTTGTTTTTTTCTTGTAAATTTGATAGAATTCTTTATAGGTTCTGGATATTAACCCTTTGTCAGATGAGTAGATTGCAAAAATTTTCTCCCATTCTGTAGGTTGCCTGTTTACTCTGATGGTAGTTTCTTTTGCTGTGCAGAAGCTCTTCAGTTTAATTAGATCCCATTTGTCAATTTTGGCTTTTGTTGCCGTTGCTTTTGGTGTTTTAGACACAAAGTCCTTGCCCATGCCTACATCCTGAATGGTATTACCTAGGTTTTCTTCTAGGGTTTTTATGGTTTTAGGTCTAACATTTAAGTCTCTAATCCATCTTGAATTAATTTTTGTATAAGGAGTAAGGAAAGGATCCAGTTTCAGTTTTCTACTTACGGCTAGCCAATTTTCCCAGCACCATTTATTAAATAGGGAATCCTATCCCCATTTCTTGTTTTTGTGAGATTTGTCAAAGATCAGATGGCTGTAGATGTGTGGTATTATTTCTGAGGGCTCCGTTCTGTTCCGTTGGTCTATATCTCTGTTTTGGTACCAGTACCATGCTGTTTTGGTTACTGTAGCCTTATAGTATAGCTTGAAGTCAGGTAGCGTGATGCCTCTAGCTTTGTTCTTTTGACTTAGGATTGTCTTGGCAATTTAGGGTCTTTTTTGGTTCCATATGAACTTTAAAGCAGTTTTTTCCAATTCTGTGAAGAAAGTCATTGGTAGCTTAATGGGGATGGCATTGAATCTATAAATTACCTTGGGCAGTATGGCCATTTTCACAATATTGATTCTTCCTATCCATGAGCATGGTATGTTCTTCCATTTATTTATGTCCTCTTTCATTTCAATGAGCAGTAGTTTATAGTTCTCCTTGAAGAGGTCCTTTACATCCCTTGTAAGATGGATTCCTAGGTATTTTATTCTCTCTGAAGCTGTTGTGAATGGGAGTTCATTCATGATTTGGCTCTCTGTTTGTCTGTTACTGGTGTATAAGAATGCTTGTGATTTTTGCACATTAATTTTGTATCCTGAGACTTTGCTGAAGTTGCTTATCAGCTTAAGGAGATTTTGGGCTGAAACAATGGGGTTTTCTAAATATACAATCATGTCATCTGCAAACAGGGACAATTTGACTTCTTCTTTTCCTAACTGAATACCCTTGATTTCTTTCTCTTGCCTGATTGCCCTAGCCAGAACTTCCAACACTATGTTGAATAGGAGTGGTGAGAGAGGATATCCTTGTCTTGTGCCAGTTTTCAAAGGGAATGCTTCCAGTTTTTGCCCATTCAGTATGATACTGGCTGTGGGTTTGTCATAAATAGCTCTTATTATTTTCAGATACATTCCATCAATACCGAATTTATTGAGAGTTTTTGGCATGAAGGGCTGTTGAATTTTGTCAAAGGCCTTTTCTGCATCTATTGAGATAATCCTGTGGTTTTGTCTTTGGTTCTGTTTATATGCTGGACTACATTTATTGATTTGCATATGTTGAACCAGCCTTGCATCCCAGGGATGAAACCCACATGATCATGGCAGATAAGCTTTTTGATGTGCTGCTGGATTCGGTTTGCCAGTATTTTATTGAGGATTTTTTTTTTTTTTTTTTTTTTGAGACGGAGTCTCGCTCTGTAGCCCAGGCTGGAGTGCAGTGGCCGGATCTCAGCTCACTGCAAGCTCCGCCTCCCGGGTTCATGCCATTCTCCGGCCTCAGCCTCCCAAGTAGCTGGGACTACAGGCGCCCGCCACCTCGCCAGGCTATTTTTTGTATTTCTTAGTAGAGACGGGGTTTCACCGTGTTAGCCAGGATGGTCTCGATCTCCTGACCTCATGATCCGCCCATATCGGCCTCCCTTATTGAGGATTTTTGCATTGATGTTCATCAAGGATATTGGTCTAAAATTCTCTTTTTTTGTTGTGTCTCTGCCAGGCTTTGGTATCAGGATGATGTTGGCCTCATAAAATGAGTTAGGGAGGATTCCCTGTTTTTCTATTGATTGGAATAGTTTCAGAAGGAATGGTACCAGCTCCTCCTTGTACCTCTGGTAGAATTCGGCTGTGAATCCGTCTGGTCCTGGACTTTTTTTTTTAGGCTATTAATTGTTACCTCAATTTCAGAGCCTGCTATTGGTCTATTCAGGGATTCAACCGCTTCCTGGTTTAGTCTTGGGAGAGTGTAAATGTCCAGGAAATTATCCATTTCTTCTAGGTTTTCTAGTTTATTTGCATAGAGGTGTTTATAGTATTCTCTGATGGTAGTTTGTATTTCTGTGGGGTCGATGGTGATATCCCCTTTATCATTTTTTATTGTATCTATTTGAGTCTTCTCTCTTTTCTTCTTTATTACTCTTGCTAGCAGTCTATCAATTTTGTCGATCTTTTCAAAAAACGAGCTCCTGGATTCATTGATGTTTTGGAGGGTTTTTGTGTCTCTATCTCCTTCAGTTCTGCTCTGATCTTAGTTACTTCTTGCCTTCTGCTAGCTTTTGAATGTGTTTGCTCTTGCTTCTCTAGTTCTTTTAATTGTGATGTTAGGGTGTCAATTTTAGATCTTTCCTGCTTTCTCTTGCGGGCATTTAGTGCTATAAATTTTCCTCTACACACTGCTTTAAATGTGTCCCAAAGATTCTGGTATGTTGTATCTTTGTTCTCATTGGTTTCAAAGAACATCTTTATTTCTGCCTTCATTTCGTTATGTACCCAGTAGTCATTCAGGAGCAGGTTGTTCAGTTTCCATGTAGTTGAGCGGTTTTGATTGAGTTTCTTAGTCCTGAGTTCTAGTTTGATTGCATTGTGGTCTGAGAGACAGCTTGTTATAATTTCTGTTCTTTTACATTTGCTGAGAAGTGCTTTACTTCCAACTACGTGGTCAGTTTTGGAATAAGTGTGATGTGGTGCTGAGAAGAATGTATATTCTGTTAATTTGGGTTGGAGAGGTCTGTAGATGTCTATTAGGTCTGCTTGGTGCAGAGTTGAGTTCAATTCCTGGATATCCTTGTTAACTTTCTGTCTCGTTGATCTGTCTAATATTGACAGTGGGGTGTTAAAGTCTCCCATTATTATTGTATGGGAGTTTAAGTCTCTTTGTAAGTCTCTAAGGACTTGCTTTATGAATCTGGGTGCTCCTGTATTGGGTGCATATATATTTAGGATAGTTAGCTCTTCCTGATGAATTGATCCCTTTACCATTATGTAATGGCCTTCTTTGTCTCTTTTGATCTTTGATGGTTTAAAGTCTGTTTTATCAGAGACTAGGATTGCAACCCCTGCTTTCTTTTGTTTTCCATTTGCTTGGTAGATCTGCCTCCATCCCTTTATTTTGAGCCTACGTATGTCTCTGCATGTGAGATGGGTCTCCTGAATACAGCAAACTGATGAGTCTTGACTCTATCCAATTTGCCAGTCTGTGTCTTTTAATTGGATCATTTAGTCCATTTATATTTAAGGTTAATATTGTTATGTGTGAACTTGATCCTGTCATTAATATATTAGCTGGTTATTTTGCTTGTTAGTTGATGCAGTTTCTTCCTAGCATCGATGGTCTTTACATTTTGGCGTGTTTTTGTAGTGGCTGGTACTGGTTGTTCCTTTCCATGTTTAGTGCTTCCTTCAGGATCTCTTGTAGGGCAGGCCTGGTGGTGACAAAATCTCTAAGCATTTGCTTGTCTGTAAAGGATTTTATTTCTCCTTCACTTATGAAACTTAGTTTGACTGGATATGAAATTCTGAGTTTAAAGTTCTTTTCTTTAAGAATGTTGAATATTGGCCTCCACTCTTTTCTGGCTTGTAGAGTTTCTGCCAAGAGATCTGCTGTTAGTCTGATGGGCTTCCCTTTGTGAGTAACATGACCTTTCTCTCTGGCTGCCCTTAACATTTTTTCCTTCATTTCAACTTTGGTGAATCTGACAATTATGTGTCTTGGAGTTGCTCTTCTCGAGGAGTATCTTTGTGGCGTTCTCTGTATTTCCTGGATTTGAATGTTGGCCTGCCTTACTAGGTTGGGGAAGTTCACCTGGATAATATCCTGCAGAGTGTTTTCCAACTCGGTTCCATTTTCCCCGTCACTTTCAGGCACACCAATCAGACATAGATTTGGTCTTTTCACATAATCCCATATTTCTTGGAGGCTTTGTTCACTTCTTTTTACTCTTTTTTCTGTACACTTCTCGCTTCATTTCATTCATTTGATCTTCAATCACTGATACTCTTTCTTCCAGTTGATCAAGTCGGTGACTGAAGTTTGTGCATTTGTCATGTAGTTCTTGTGTCATGGTTTTCATCTCTATCAGTTCTCTTATGGTCTTCTCTGCATTGATTCTTCTAGTTACCCATTCATCTATTCTTTTTTCAAGGTTTTTAGTTTCTTTGTACTGGGTATGTAGTTCCTCCTTCAGCTCTGAAAAGTTTGATCAACTGAAGCCTTCTTCTGTCAACTCGTCAAAGTCATTCTCCATCCAGCTTTGTTCCGTTGCTGGTGATGAGCTGCATTCCTTTGAAAGGGGAGATGTGCTCTGATTTTTTGAATTTCCAGCTTTTCTGCACTGCTTTTTCCCCATCTTTGTGGTTTTATCTGCCTTTGGTCTTTGATGATGGTGATGTACTGATGGAGTTTTGGTGTGCGTGTCCTTTCTGTTTGTTAGTTTCCCTTCTAACAGTCAGGATCCTCAGCTGCATGTCTGTTGGAGTTTGCTTGAGGTCCACTCCAGACCCAGTTTTCCTGGATATCAGCAGCAGAGGCTGCAGAAGATAGAATATTGCTGAACAGCGAGTGTTGCTGTCTGATTCTTTCTCTGGAAGCTTTGTCTCAGAGGTGTGTACCCAGCTGTGTGAGGTGTGAGGTGTCAGTCTGCACCTCGTGGGGGATGTCTTCCAGTTAGGCTACTCAGGAGTCAGGGACCCACTTGAGCAGGCAGTCTGTCCATTCTCAGATCTCAACCTCCATGCTGGGAGATCCACTGCTCTCTTCAAAGCTGTCAGGGACATTTACATCTGCAGAGGTTTCTGCTGATTTTTATTTAGCTATGCCCTGTCCCCAGAGGTGGAGTCTACAGAGGCAGGCAGGACTCCTTGAACTGAGGTGCGCTCCACCCAATTTGAGCTTCCTGGCAGCTTTGTTTACCTACTTAAGCCTCAGCAATGGTGGGTGCCCCTCCCCCAGCCTCGCTGCCACCTTGCAGTTAGATCTCAGACTGCTGTGCTAGCAATGAGGGAGGCTCTATGGGTGTGGGACCCTCTGGGCCAGATGTGGGATATAATGTCCTGGTGTGCCATTTGCTAAGACCCTTGGTAAAGCGCAGTATTAGTGTGGGAGTTACCCGATTTTACAGGTGGTGTGTGTCTCAGTTTCCCTTGGCTAGGAAAAGGAATTCCTTTCTGCCTTGGGCTTCCCAGGTGAGATGATGCCTCGCCCTGCTTCAGCTCTCACTGGTTGGGCTGCACCCACTGACCAGCACCAACAGTCCGACACCCCCCAGTGAGGTGAACCCGGTACCTCAGTTGAAAAGGCAGAAATCACCCATTTTCTGTGTTGCTTACCCTGGGAGCTGGAGGCTAGAGCTGTTCCTATTTGGTCATCTTGGGCGCCCCCTTGCTCAACAACAGAAATTTATTTCTCATATTTCTAGGGACTGGGAAGCCCAAGATGAAGGCACCAGCAGATTTGGCATTAGGTAAGGGCCTGCTTTCTGTTTGATAGCTGGTGCCTTCTAGGTGTGTTCTTACATGGTGGAAGGGACAAGGCAGTTCCCTGGGGTCTCTTTTATAAGGGCACTAAGCCCATTCATTAGAGCTCTGCCCTCATAACCTAATTACCATCCCAAAGCCTCACATCCTGATATCAGTACCTTCAGAGTTAGGATTTCAAGGTATAAATTTTGGAAGTTCACAAACATTCAGACCATAGCTGGTGTGTGTGGTTACAGTAAGGCAGACATCAACACAACCTAAGTCAGAACTTTCTAAAAGTGAAGCTGTTCCACAGTGGCACAGATGTCGTGAGCTTCTTCTTTATCAGAGGAGGCATTTGAACAGAACTAGGTAACCTCTTTTCTGACCTCCTATGGAAGCCAGGAGATGCAATGGGTAAAGACGGGCCTCTGACATACCCTTAGAATCTGGATTCTAATGACTGGGTGACAAGAATTGTTCTTGACATTGCCCTATAAAACATGAACTATTCTGAAATGCTCCACACCATCATAAAAACTTGTCAGTAGCTATTCTGAGTACCTCTATGGCCTTCAGCATTGTCACCCACCTTTGAAATGTCACTGCAAATTGTAAACCCAAAATTTCTGAGGCAATATGAGTCAGCTACATATGGGAGGGGAGGTGGAGTGAGAGCTGGGTGGGTTTTATCTACCCATCATGCCCCTGCTTTCTGGGCCACCATTCTGTAGTTTGAAGAGCTAGTGGATTCCGTTCCCTTATCATTCAATAACAAGTGGCTATTTTTCTGTGTCCATGATAGAGCTCTGCAAGCAGAACAGTGAAAAAGCAGACATGGTCCCTGTTTTCAGCTTATTACTTCATGGGAAAAATGACAGTAAAAATAATCACACATGTATATCCTACAAATTGTCACATGCATGATGAAGAAAGAAAAGAGTATTCTAAGAGACAGGATAGCTACAATACCTGATATCGCATGAACAAAAACCATCTTTACTGAGGTCAATTAAGTGGGGAAAGGTGGGAGTTCAGATGGAGAACATTTCAGGCAGAGGGGACAACGTGCGCAATATGAGGATGCACAGAGTGTTTGGGGAATGGGCCGAAGGTCAGAATGGTTGAGTGAAACCCAGAGAATGATGATCTGGTGATGAAAGCAGCATGAGCAGTTCAGGAGAGAAGGTCCAGGCTATGCTCATAAGCAACTTCAAGGACTTTTATCTTTATCGTGATGGTGATGGGAAACTCTTAGGGGTTTTACCAGGGGAGCAATATGATAATACTGGTGTTGTGATTAGTTTTCTTTTTCTATTTAAAAAATTAAAATCATTTTAGTTTCAGAGTAGAGACTGCAGTAGGGGTTGGGGCAAGAATAGATGGATGTAGGAGATTGCTGAATAGGCTACACTAGTGATCAAGGTGACAGATGGTGATGGCTTGGCCAAGGGCAGTAGTGGCAAAGATGGAGAGAAGCAAATGGTTTCTCAAGGTGATCATGGGATAAAAATGAACAGGATTTGGAAATGGGTGGATGGGAGGTAAAGATGGAAACGAAAAAGTAGCATCAAAGATGGCACCTAGAAACTGGACAGACTAAGTGTTCCATTCACTGATCAGGCACGCAAAGAGAGGGCTGGTATGAGACAATGGCTGGAGCAAAACAGAATTCCTCTCATCTTGCCTGATTCAGGTTTAGAAAAGGCAACCAGTTCAACTGATTTCAATTCAGTTCAATTCAGTTCAATTCAATCCTATCTGGTTCAATTAAAGTCACCTTATGAAGCATCTACCAAATGAGCCTCTGTGAGTGACTCAGACAAATACAAAAAACCCTTGAAGGGGTTGCATGATCATGTCTTGTACTAGGTTAGTGCCCAAATAACCAAAGCACCCCATGGAATGTGAGAAGTGCCTACAGAGAGAGATGGAATGCCACTGGGCTACAGCAGCCACTCCTCTCACCTCCAGAGGACTTGACTGACCTACAAAAAGAATTGCACTGACTTTATCTTAAAAGGGAGATGAGAGTCCATAGGCTGCCTTTGAGGTTAGTGGGCAATGAGCCATGTGGATGTGGGAAACTCACAGTTTCCCTCCCTTGGTCTACACTGAGCAAGCCCCAAGGACTGGAGTATGTACACTTGTTCTCAGCCCAGGCTGCCTCCTGGACTCCTAGCACTTCCTGAAGGATCCCTTGCTTGTGTCTTCATCTCCTCAGATAATAACTACTCTCTAATTATCCCATGTGTATTTTACAAGAGCTAATTAGAAAGTGTGTGATAACCTGGGAATTTTCTGACAAAGATAGTGCACAAATCTATCCTGTGTATCTGAGGGTGATGCTTCCAGCCACATCTCTATTTCTGGTTACAAATGGAAAGTAGGAGCCCCCACCTCCTCTCTCCATCTCCAGCCTTGTCAGACTCGTTCACACTACTTCCTACTGACCCCTAGGTGTCCGTCTCCCACTCTCCTCCCAACTCCACTCAATCTCAGTGTAAATACTGTTCTCTCAATGCAAATACTTCTGGGAGAATTCTTATGCTTTTATTTAATTCTGGGTTTTAATAATAGTAATTAATGCTTGTACACCTCGTTCCATTTTCAAAATGTGTTTCTTTACATATTTCATTTAATGCTCACACAATCTTGTGGGGCAAATATCCTTATAACAATCTTCCCCAGAGAGGCTAAGTTATTTACCCAAAGCCAGAGCACTATGCAGTGGCTGAGCTGTGAGACTCAGCATTTCATGCTCTCTTTATTCAACCAGTTGTTCTCTTCTTGTTAAAGCAAACAAATCTGTGTCAGGAGGGGAGCTTGAAGACGTTGTGAGCAGAGAGGATTTTTTTTTTTTTATTATCCCTTGAAATCACAAACATAAGCAGCTGTCAATTTCTCCCCATTTAATGTTAGTCCCGCTGTCAGCACAATGGCTAAGAGTACATGATATAGAGGGAAATAGGCCTATATTTCAATACTGACCTTCAACCTCATTGTATGTGACTTTGAGCAAGTAGTTACAAACTGGGATGGTATTAGTTGCACAAACATATTCACCTCCTATGTCATAGGTTTATTGTGAAGAACAAATGAGTTAATGTACATAAGCAATAGTTTCTGAAACGTAGTGAATACTTAACACATACTTGTTTCGTGGGATAGTTATTTTTCTATTCTGGGGCTCAACTTCCTTTTTGACCTCAATCTGAACAGGGGAGGCGAACAACTTTGAAATGCTTCCTGCTGCAGTTTAACGAGAAATGACTGACGAAAATATTGTGTTGAGAAGGATTCTGAGGTTTGCTTTGGGCTTAGCTGAAATGAATAAGTATTCCTCTGTGTGTGCTGCATAATGATGTCCTTTTCTCCAGAGCTGTTTGCAGGGCCTGTCACAGTCCGTGCCTTTCCCTCTCAGTTTCACTGTCTGCCTTAGGCATTTACTCAGATGCTTTTGTCGGGACCAGTCCAGCATGTTCAGACTAAATGCAGTTTCCAGCTCACAGGGGTACTGCCTGCTTGGGTGAGAGCGAAGAATTTAATGAATAGGAGCTATGTATGGATGGGCTCTAACGAGAAGGGTTAGCAGGCCAGGGATTAAAAAATAACTACACTGCAGCCACTCTGAGTGAGCCAACACATGATGTATATTTCCATCTAAATAAAATACATTCATTTTGAAGACCGCAAAATAACTGTAACTTGAGATTCCCACAAATGCTTGGAAAACTGTCAGTCCTTTCTGAGTGGCAGTAGATAGAGAAGCAAGAATGCCAGTAAGAAATGTGAGATGGATTCTGAGAAACAGGGCCTGGATTAGCCTTTCAAGAAGCCAACATTCTTTAGCACTGATCTAGCATTCCAGTGTTTTGGGGATAGTATTTTTACGAAGCTTACTGATTAAACATGTGCTGATCTCTCTCCTGGAAGAATTACGGGAATACAATAATTATGATGAATGGTCTCTTAGAGCTGGTCTAATCCAAGCTTCCACTCTGTGATCTGCAGAGAATTCTAGCAGCGTGCTGTGTTTTTCTTTTGCTTCTACCGAATTTATCAATGTCTTGGGTGATTATTTGCCTGATCACAACAACATACATTCATGAATATGGATCAGCTAAAATCTGCAATTTTGTGTGTTAATTTGCTCATGTCTTTAGGTGTTTATAGCAATTAAATAAGACCTTGATAAATTTGGAGGAAATAAAAAAGCTTTGATATTATGAGTGCTTATGTGGTTGAATTGCAGGCTCTGAGATAAATTATGTTTTGTACAACTATTAATTCATTGATTAGCTTATTAGATATTTTTCCATTTAGTTATATGTCTTCTTAGGAAATAAGTAAGAATAAGTTCTCGACTGCATTGCTTGGCCTTCTGGTGTTCATTTTGGCTTATGAATGCAACCAACCCTTATCTTGGCTAATATGAATATAGGTGGGCGGCTGTCTTGGTGGGGATTTATCAGGGAGGTATAGAAATTTCTCTGTAGTGAATCAGGGCCACCACAGGGAGGGGCAGGGTACTGTCACTGTCCCATCAGGTAGGACAGGATCCAGGTAGAGGGGGGCTTCATTGATATAGAGGTCACCGGTGGAGAGGAGACTGGTGACCAAGGGCTCTGGCTGCCTGACAAGGAAAAGCTAAGAGTAGCAACAGCCCTGTAGAACATGGTGGTGGGAATTCCAGTGGGTGCTGTTCCAAAGGCAGGGCTTGGTAGGGCAGGGATTTGGAGTGGGTACCACAGAAGATGCATCATCCTGGGAACTGGGATGTGCCAGGTGGAAATGGCACTGGGGCCCAGAGGAGTGAAAGTGGGGACAATTTGGTCACAGCCCATGTTTCCAGGAAGGGATGGAGATGAGGCCACCAGATTTAGCTAATAAAAATACAGGATGTTCAGTGAAATTTAAATTTCGATTAAACAAAGAATGATTTTAGTATGAGTGTGTCCCATGCAATATCTAGATACACTAAAAATTTACTTGTTGTTTATCTGAAATTCAACTTTAACTGGGCATCCTGTATTTCATCTGCAAACCTTAGTGTGTGTGGATGTGTAGGAGGGACACTGGTCAGCACTTGTGTACTTGGGGAAGCCTCACTGATCTGGGGATGATGGAGGGATTGGCTGTGGGGAGTCAGGGGAAGCAGGAGATGCAGCAGGATGGTTAGCATGTGTGTGTGTGTGACAGAGAGAGAGAAAAAGTGAGTGAGAAAGGGAAAGAGAGAGAGAGAGACAGACTAATTTTATGTTGGTTTTAATAGTCATTTATTTTTACAATTTCTCATTACATTTTTGTTGTTTTGTTTTGCAAGAACCAGTTGCACTTGGCTTGTGTCAAAGACAGGATATTTGCTGGTTTGTAACATGAAACTATCAGACCTATGTGTGGCCAGAATGACGACGTTCCATTGAGAATGGAAATTTCAGGCCTGATGTGGTGGCTTACACCTGTAATCCCAGCACCTTGGGAGGCCGAGGCAGGCAGATCACCAGAGGTCGGGAGTTCGAGACCAGCCTGACCAACATGGAGAAACCCCATCTCTACTAAAAATGCAAAATTAGCTGGGTGTGGTGTAATCCCAGCTGCTCAGGAGGCTGAGGCAGGAGAATCGCTTGAACCTGGGAGGCGGAGGTTATGGTGAGCTGAGATCATGCCACTGCACTCCAGACTGGGCAACAAGAGTGAAACTCCATCTCAGAAAAAAAAAAAAAAAAAAAAAGGAAAGAAAATTTAAATCCCTCAGAATGGTTATCTACATAACACTGAACACATGAATACTCGGAGACATTTGGATGATGGGTGTCCTTTGCATAAAAAGCCACATGACTGACTGTATTTTTCCATTTTTATTCAGATATTTTTGAAATAATGTAGACCGCCAACAGGCTCACCTCCAAGAGAGAATACATAATCATTGAGGTGGGAGATTTTCAGAACTACTTCTTATTTTTTTCCCGTTTATGTGATTTGTTTTCATTTCTTCAAATCATTTAGTGATCTACTCCATCCCCTTCCCAGTGCACAGCTCACTATCTGGCACATAGCAGATGTGGAATACATTCTCTTAAAATCATGGGTGGGTAAATGAATGCATTACTCTTAAATCATTTATCTTACAGTACAGAAATTATACTAGAGCAATGAGGAACTATTTGTTTAGAAGAGAACAGACATGTATGGAGTGTGCACTCTGAGACAGAAACTGGCCAAGACAATATGTGTGTGTATACACACACACACACACACACACACATATTATAAGCATATATATGTACTTTTATAGACACCTTGTCCTATGGTTTGAATGTGTTCCCCAAAGTTTTCATGTTGGAAACTTGATCTCCAGGGCCATGATGTTGGAAGGTGGGACCTCATGGTAGGTGTTTGCATTGTGGGGGCGGATCTCTCATAAATGGATTAATGCTGTTATCACAGCAGTGAATTCATTATAAAAGGCCAAATTTAGCCTCATCTTGCTCTCTCCGTCACTTTGTTTGCCCTTGTGCCACAGGGTGACACAGTGGGAAGACCTTCTATCTTGGTTTGTAACGTGAAACCATCAGACCTATGTGTGCCCAGAATGATGATGTTCCATTAAGAATGAAAGTTTCAGGCCGGGTGTGGTGGCTCCCGCCTGTAATCCCAGCGCCTTGCAAGGCCGAGGCAGGTGGATCACCCGAGGTCAGGAGTTCGATGTAGAATAAATTCTCTTAAAATGATGGATGGTCTCTCTATCTTGGTCCTCCCAGCCCCTAGAAGTATGAGAAATACATTTCTGTTCATTATAAATTACCCAGCCTGTAGATTTTGTTATAGCAGCAAAAAAATGGACTGAGATATCATGGAAATGAGCAGTAGTTGCCCCATTACACATTTGAATAGACTCACAAGAGGATAAGTAAATTGTGAAGATCCTTATTAATTAAGAAGTAGAGCTGAGCTATGAGCCTGCTATGAGTTGTTAGGACATCTCCATTACTCTGGGTTATCTCCCCGGACTAATCTGCAGTAATTTTTAATGTTTTGGGGTCTCGTATTATTTGAGAATTTGATGAATGTCAGGGCCCTCTCCCAGAGACATGAACGTAGAAAAATATATTCTCAACTTTACAAGTAACGTAGGTTCATCATGAATCCCTAATGAATAACTCATCATTACAGAATATCAAACTTTTTTCACCTGGAGTCAGGACAAAAGATGAGAATCAGCTTGAAAGCAGGGCAGGCATAGCACACTTACAATCCTATTCAGGAACCTTCTCTCACTGGGGATAAAGGATCAAGTCTCTTCTTTTCATACCAGGTCTGCCTAACCCTCAGGGAGCCCTTATGCTTCTTCCATTCTTAGTGGGATAACATACAGTAATGCCACATAATAATGTTTTGGTCAATGATGCATATACCACGGTGGTCCCATAGATTATAATGGAATTGAAAGACTCTTATTACCCAGCAACGTGTTAATAAGCCTAACCCTGTGTGGACCTAAGCTAACGTGTGTGTTTATGTCTTAGTTTTCAACAAAAAGTTTAAAAAATTTAAAAAAATAGAAAAGAGCTTATAGAATAAAAATACATAGAAAGAAAATATTTTTGTACAGCTGTACAAGGTCTTTGTGTTTTAAGCTGTGACAAAGTTAAAAAAAGATGTTTATAAAGTAAAAAGTTACAGTAAGCTCAAGCTAATTTACTATTGAAGAGAGAAATTTAAAAAAGTAAATATAGCTTAGTCTAAATGTGCAGTGTCTGTAAAGTCTACAGTAGTGTACAGTGATATACTAGGCCATCATATTCACTCACCACTCATTTGCTGATTCAACTTCAAGTCTTGCAAGCTCCATTCATGGTAAGTGCCCTATACAGGTTTACCATTTTTATATCCTGTATACAGTATTTTTACTGTACCTTTTCTATATGTAGAGAT
The DNA here is from genome assembly GCF_008728515.1 of Papio anubis. Classification (NCBI taxonomy): domain Eukaryota; kingdom Metazoa; phylum Chordata; class Mammalia; order Primates; family Cercopithecidae; genus Papio; species Papio anubis. Next base: position 113,154,622 of record NC_044977.1, on the reverse strand, counting down.
GTCGGGATACACAAATACCGATTGTTGTGTTACAGTTGTCTGCAGTGTTCCGTATAGTAACATGCTGTACAGGTTTGTAACCTAGGAGTTACAAACTATATAGTCTAGATGTTGGCTGTACCATATAGATTTGTGTTAGTACACTCTATGATGTTTGCGCAACAATGAAATCACCTAAGGACATATTTCTCAGAATGTGTTCCCATAGTTAAGTGACACATGACTGTGGTTCTATTGGTAAATCTACACTGGTTTAATACTCAATAAATGTGGATGTTACCATTTTTACTTTAATATTCAACAAATGTAGATTTTATAATTTCTACTTTGCTTTATTCAGTGATTAGAAAATTACTCAATAATAGTCACTAAAATAAATTATGTGTCAGGTGCTTGGGGCACAGCAGTGAATAATTCAAATACAGTTTCCACCCACCCAGAGGTGCATTCCTCATGAAACAGAAGAAAGCTGAGCTTCAGGTCCCCTCGCTAGCACAGCCCCTCCCAAGGTTCTGGGAGATGCTTTAAGATGCATTCACATGATCATAAATTTTTTGGTAAAATATACAAAGTGAGGTATTTTTGTATTGTTCTTGAAGAACCAGTCTCCTCCCTACACTGTAGAAGCTGCAGGCACCACAAAACCTTCATCTGCCCCGTCACTATCCTCATGGAGATTAGAATCTAGCATTGAATAAGTGATCACAGGAGTGAGGGGTTTGGGGCTGGGGCGAGAGCCTGATTGGACAAATTAAGAGATTTGGTCTTTTTAAGGGCCCGTAAAGGTTTCTTGGAGAAACTGACATTTAAGCTGAGACCTGAAGGCTTTTTTTGTTAATTTTTGTTTTTTGGCATGGGAGTAGCTGCCTCATCAGGCAGAGGGAATTGTGGGTGTCAAGGCCCTGGGCAGGGTTGGGAGAGGGCAGGGCTGGTTTGAGGGCCTGAGCTGGGTACCTACAGTTAGCTGGCTGAGCCTAGCTGGTGAGCGGAGACTAACAAAGCATTTTGAACGTTATTCTAAGGACAATGGCATGCTGCTGAAAGGGAGTTACATAATCAGATTTGTATTAAAACACTGGAAAAATACCACTCTAGCTTTAGGGTGGAGAATGAATTTTGTTTTGCTTTTACCCTCCAGAAACGCCACCTGGAACACAGCTGTGACTTGATAAACACGTGAAATATTCTTTGGTGTGGTGAGGGGAAAACAAATTTCTCAAAGGACACGCACCATGGTGTATGAGAGGACACTGGAGCCCAGCCAGCATCTGACATGCTGAATTCAAAGTGCAGGTGAAAGTAGGACAACTGATTCACAAGCTGGGGTGCCTGTGTTGTTGTTTGCCTGTGTGTGTGTGTGTGTGTGTGTGTGTGTGTGTGTGTGTGTGTTTTCCTGGCACCCTTCATTCGTTCCCCAGCACAGCTGGCATCAGGTTGGAAGCAGTGAGGACTGAGGGAGACTGCTAGAGGACCCAACTTGGAGAATCAGCGATCTGCGATGAAGATAAAGACAATCTCAATGTCAGCGTCCAAAATCATAAGAACCCTTTAAGAAGCTTCCAGAGCAGAAGTGACCATGCAAGAAGGGCCAATAAAGTCTAGGCAATGCATGACTGGGCGCGGTGGCACACGCCTGTAATCCCAGCACTTTGGGAGGCCGAGGTGGTTGGATTACCTGAGGTTAGGAGTTTGAGAACAGCCTGACCAACGTGGTTTCACCCCATCTCTACTAAAACAAAAAACAAAAAACAAAACAAAACAAAACAAGAATTAGCCAGGTGTGGTGCTGCACACCTGTAATCCCAGCTACTCTGGAGGCTGAGGCAGGAGAATCGTTTGAACCCAGAAGGCAGAGGTGGCGGTGAGCTGAGATTGCGCCACTGCACTCCAGCCTGGGTGACAGAGTGAGACTCTGTCTCAAAAATAAATAAATAAATAAATAAATAAATAAATAAATAATAAAGTCTAGGCAATGCAGCAGACTGCAGACAAATGGATCTCCAGACTTCATGGGCACTTGGCTTTTGTTACTCTCACCTCCTCCATCCTTTACCTGGTTCTATATCTGTCCTTTGGATCTTCCTGCATTTACCTTCTTGATTTTGCTCCTTAGTCTGGTTTTGTCCCAGACTTTACTCTCCTACTGCCTGCTCTCCTGTCCCCGATGGTTCATAGTTTCTTACCATCAGGGAGAAACCCTGATATTGACTCGGCCCAGCCGTAGTTCTGTCTGTGCAACTCTCTTGCATGGGCTGTGACAGGCAGATGCCTCGCTAATTAGATCAGCACAGGGGTCTGCATACATTTAGTGTGGGGACTTCCAGCCCAAACTCCTTGAGTGCACAAATTTAGTTCAGCACCATTCAGCTGCTGAAATCTGATGCAGTGGCCCTGGATGACCAAGGAATGTGGGGATAATTCTAAATAGGGTGTGCTCATTAAGTGAAGGAAATGCAGAATACGTTTTAGATGAAAAAGAAATTTTTATATTTGGAGGGTAAAGATCAATCATCCATAAAACTAACTGGTATATATATCAGTTCATTTCTGATGATACCAGATAAATAAGGAGTGAAGACATTTTCAGAATTACAATAGCATTTATCTGCCTTCATTAAATTAAGCTCAGGAAACTAATGCAGACTCCAAATTGCCCACAGTCTAACACAAAGTCTCTGCATCTGGGGTTAACAAAGCTAAATTTGGGAAAATCAAGAGTAAGGCTTTTAATGTTTCTACCACCTCTCAGCCTGGAAAGTTTTCTTGGTTTTTCTTTTTTAGGGAGGCATTTGGGATTTGTGTTCCTGGCAACTTGAGAGAGGAATGGAGGAAGTCAAAGGGAGGAAGAGGAGCTGATGTTGCAGTCCAAGAGGAAACAGGAGTGAGGGCAGGGAGCCCAGAAGAGGGTCAGGGTGAAGATGGGTGTGGGGAAGGCAGAGCAAACCAGCTGCTGCTGTCAACCCGGACCTGTTTCCTCAAGCTCTGGGAGCCCTCCCATCCCTGCTCTCAGCAACAGTGATGCTGCCTTCGGGCGGCTGTGCAGCCAACCCACACTGAGTGATAGCTGTCCCTGTCATTTTCTTAAATGTCACCAGTGAAAGAGACATTTCCACCTCCCTGGAGTACACATACTCCACGTGTGGATAAGTGGACACTTGGTTCCATTTTCACAGCTTCCAAAAATTGGTCACAGATGACTCACAATTGTGTCAACTACCCTGGTATAAGAAGCCATAGATGGAGGTATACAGAAATGATTTTTTTTTTTAAATGTAATGTCCTTTCTATGAGGCAGTAAAACATCTTTCCTGCCATTAGGAGAAATGTGTTCTTTGAATTATTTTCACAGCCATAAAGGCAGACCTGTGAAAGGCTATTTGTACTGGATAGTTCTCTGCTTTCATGGATTTTATTCAGAATTGTCCATTCTTGGAAATGTTGGGGAAAGAGAAGAGAAAAAGAGAACAAATATATGTTGAATTAGTTAGTGTAAATTATAATTCATAAGCTGCAGTGTCCAAGCAATATTACCTTCCACATATTCTTGAATAGCTTGGTTCCTATTTTTGAGCCCCTGCCTGGTGCCAGGAACTTGTTTTCAGCTAATTCAGGGTTTCTGCCCCCATTTTCCTTGGAGGAATAGCTAAGTTCTTTGGGGATATTGCTGGTGTCAAGCATGAAGCTGTTGGAGGACAGGGAGGCTTTGGCATCTGGTCCTCAGCATCACGTAAATCCTATCAGAACTTAGAGGTGAAATGGGAAGGATTGTTGATCTCCTGCCCCACCAGCTGCTGGGATGTCCCTTACTCCCATTCACAAGGTCTGTTTGTGTCACTCTAGGTCATTTTGCTCTCCTGAGCCCGTCTGGGAACCACTTTGAAGCTGTTTGAGTCCAGAGCCATGGCCCAGGCCTCTCGTGGTATGCGATCCTGCTGTGTTCCCTCAGCTGGATCAGGGGCACTGGGCAGCGCCTTCCCCTCTCCTGGCCTATTCTCAGGCACACCTAAGTGATCTTATTTCATCTTGACCCTAACCTTGGATATTTGAAGTAGAATTATTCATTTACAAAGGAGGAAAATGAGATTCAGAGAAGCTAAATACATGCCAAAGCCACGTAACTGCAAGTGGCAGAGCTCAGTTTGCTTTCCAAACTCATGCGGCTCCCTTCATCACTGTGACTCACCCACTTTATCCCCCAACTTCAAGGAAGTCTCCTCTGATCACCCAAGAATAATGTCTGCCTCCTTAGAAATTTTGTGGCGGGCCGGGCGCGGTGGCTCAAGCCTGTAATCCCAGCACTTTGGGAGGCCGAGACGGGTGGATCACGAGGTCAGGAGAACGAGACCATCCTGGCTAACATGGTGAAACCCCGTCTCTACTAAAAAATAACAAAAAACTAGCCGGGCGATGTGGCGGACGCCTGTAGTCCCAGCTACTCGGGAGGCTGAGGCAGGAGAATGGCGTGAACCCGGGAGGCGAAGCTTGCAGTGAGCTGAGATCCGGCCACTGCACTCCAGCCTGGGCGACAGAGCAAGACTCCGTCTCAAAAAAAAAAAAAAAAAAAAAAGAAATTTTGTGGCCATTGCTGTTTCAATTTTGGGAGTGACATCTAATTGTCACACAATGTTTCACACGCTAGCTATCTGTGCTCATATCTAGACAAGCCTGCTTAGGTGGTGGCTCCTGGAAAGCAAAGACCACTTCTTGTGTTTGTCTCTATCCCGTCTACTAGCACCACACTCTGTACATGGTAAATGTGTAATATGTAATTGATTATAATAAAAATATGTGTTAAAAATTAGTAAATGGATGAGCACATTCTCTCTATAAGAATGTGTTCTATTTGTGTGGTTACACTGCAGTTATAGGCTAGTTAACAATGCATGACCTATGGATGTCTGCCCTTGTTCTTGCTTTTTAGTTCCATAGTCCTTAATCCACACTGTACTTTGAAGGGCATATAGGTCCAGCAGTGATGTGGCTTTATCTCATGCCTACTCTCCTGTTCTACTTATAGAATCTGCTGTCCACTGACTTTTTAATTTCTCAATTTTCTGACTCCATGCCCAGGCTCCAGATATAGGCCTCTATGCTCTTCTTTTTAAAGACAAGTCATTTGGACCCTTACTTGCAGCCTTTCTTGCCCTGTGGTAAGATTGAATCTCAACTCGGCATGCTCCCTCAGTTTCCAGGGCACCTGGGATTCTGGAAACAGACAGGGTCTGTGCCCACATCAGCCTGGTGATATTCTCACTGGCTGGGAGTATACTTGCCAGTGCCCTCATCTTCCCACAGGACAGAAGGATTATTATATGGTGAACATATGGAGTGTTCCCAGCGTGCCTCTTAAAAAATCCCAATAACTGGTTCAATGGTACAGCATAGAAATGCCTAATTGAATTTTTAAAAATAGTTTAGATTAAAATCTATTTAGAAAAGAGGGAAATGATATATTTTCTTATATATGCTATGGCAAAGTTTAATATCCAAGGATAATCCCTATAGAATTGTTAGATCTATTGATTATAAGGGAGAGATACCTAATTTAAATTAATTTAAGCAAAAGAAGAGAATGAATTGTTTGCATAACTGAAAAGTCTAGGGCTTCAGGCACAATAGGATCCAGTGATATCTGTCTTTCTCTAAATCTACAGACTTTGCTTTCCTTTAATTTGGACCCTAACAGGTGGGGCCTCTCTCAGAAGCAGAGATACTTTCTCTCTCAGCATCCAATTAGTTGCTGCAAAAGTGCTCTGAGTGACTCTGTTTGGATCATGGCCACTATTAGACCAATATGTATCCAGTGAGAAAGGATATGCTGGTCAGCTTAGATTACATTTCTTCTACTGTGGTTGTCAATGCAGGATCACATGATTGTGAGGTCCTCTAGAGTCCTCCAGATAAAGTGAGGCAAGGCAGATTCCAAAATGAAACAACCTAGGGAGGACCGAAATACCCAGCATATGCCCATTGTGTTCATGAATTAGGTCCTCCATAATGGTCCCCCCTCATCTCCCTACCCCAAGTGAAATGAATCTATGCCCTACAAAGGGCTAAAGGGAATTAACATCTGTTGATCTCTTGTTAAGTTCAAGACTATGCAGGGAACATTAAAAGCATCATATTCTTTAACTCTTATAATTGTCTCCCCTTATTCAGCCTTTTTAACAAGGCTGCCACCAGTTCAGCAAGGCGAGCTAGGTCTCGTGTGGAAGGAAAGCCCTGCAGCCCCTCAGCATTCACAGCTCCTATTTTACTCACTGGTATCTGGTCCTGTCCTCGAGCACTTTGCCGTGACCTAACACCAGTCTCTATTCCACCATCAGTCAGCCCAGTTTTGCTACACCAATTGGCCATCTCCATAGAGTTTCTGACCTACCCCCTCCTTCTACCTGACAGTTGCAAGCACAGACTCCTTCCTCATTCTCTGTGACTTACTGTATTAGTCTATTCTTGCAATACTATAAAGAAATATCTGAGACCGGATAATTTATAAATAATAGAGGTTTAATTGGCTCACAGTTCTGTAGTCGGTACAGGAAGCATAGAGGCTTCTGCTTTTGGGGAGGCCTCAGGAAATGTATAATCATGGCAGAAGGTGAAGGAGAAGCAAGCACATCTTACATGGCCAGAGCAGGAGCAAGAGGGTAGGGGAGATGCTATACACTTTTAAACAACTAAATCTCATGAGAACTCACTCACCGTTGCAATGTAGTACCAAGAGGAAAATCCAACCCCATGATCCAATCACCTCCCACTAGGCCCCACCTCCAGCAATAGGGAGGATTACAATTCAATATGAGATTTGGGCAGGGTCACAGATCTAAACCGTATCATTCTGCCCCAGCCCCTCCCAAATCTCATGTCCTTCTCACATTTCAAAATACAATCATAATTTCCCAATAATGTATTACCCCTAAGTTCCCCTAAAGCCTTAGCTCATTTCATCACTTACTCCAAAGTCCACAGTTCAAAGTTTTATGTGAGACAAGTCCCTGCTGCCTATGAGCCTGTAAAATTGAAAACAAGTTAGTTACTCCTAAGATACAATCGGGGTACAAGATTTGGGTAAACACTCCCATTCCAAAAGGGAAAAATCGGCCAAAAGAAAGGGGCTGCAGGCCCACTCAAGTCCAAACCCAGCAGGGCAATCGTTAAATCTAAAAGCACAAAAATAATCTCCTTTGACTTCCACACCCCACAGCCAGGGCACACTGGTGTGAGACGTAGGCTCCTGGAGCCTTCTGCAGCTCTATGCCTTTGGCTTTATAGGGTTCAGCCCCTGAGGCTGTTCTCAAGGGCTGATATTGAGTACCTGTGGCTTCTCCAGGTGCAAGGTGCAAGCTGTTGGTGGATCTGTCATTCTGGGATCTGGAAAATGGTGGCTGTTTTCTCATAGCTCCATTAAGAAGTGCCCCAGTGGGGACTTTGTGTGGGGGACCCAACCCCACATTTCTCCTCTCCACTGACCTAGTAGAGGTTTTCCATGAGGGCTCCACCCTTGCAGCAGGCTTCTGCCTAGACATTCCGGTGTTTCCACACATCCTCTGAAATCGAGGTGAAGGCTCCCAAGCCTCAACTCTTGCACTTTGTGCACCCACAGGCTTAACACCACATGGAAGCCACCTAGGCTTATGACTTGCATCCTCTGAAGCAGGGGCCCAAGCTGTACCTTGGCCACTTTTAACCATGGCTGGAGTTGGAGCAACTGGGATGCAGGGAGCTGTGTTCTGAGGCTGCAAAGGGCAGTGGGGCCCTGGGTCTGTCCAGGAAACCATTCAGTCCTCTTAGGCCTCTGGGCCTGTGATGGGAGGAGCTGCCATGAAAGTCTCTAAAATGGCTTCAAGGCTTTTTCCCCCATTGTCTTGGCTATTAGCATTTGCCTTCCCTTTAGTTATACAAATTTCTGCAGCCTGCTCGAATTTCTCCCCTGAAAATGGGCTTTTCTTTTCTAACACATGGCCAGGCTGTGAAATTTCCAAACTTGTATGTTATGCTTTTTTTAAAATATAAGTTCTAATTTCAGGTAATTCCTTTGCTCATATATATGAGCGTAGGTTGTTAGAAGTAGTCAGGTGACATCTGAATGCTGTGCTGCTCGGAAATTTCTTCTGCCAGATATCCCAAATCATCTCTCTCAAGTTCAAAGTTTCACAGATCCTTGGGGTAGGGTCACAATGCCTCCAAATGCTTTGCTAAAATATAACAAAAGTGACCTTTGTTTCAGCTCCCAATAAGTTTCTCATTTCCATCTGAGAACTTCTCAGCCTGGACTTCATTGTCCATATCACTATTAGCATTTTGGTCACAGCAATTTAAGAAGTCTCTTGGAAGTTCCAAACTTTCCCTCATCTTCCTGTTTACTGAGCCCTCCAAACTGTTCCAAACTCTTCCCATTATCCAATTCTAAAACTGCTTCTACATTTTCAGGTATCTTTAAAACAATGCCCCACTCCTTGGAACCAAAATCTGTATTAGCCAATTTTCACACTGCTATAAAGAAATACCTGAGACTGGGTAATTTATAAAGAAAAGAGGTTTAATTCACTTATAGTTTTGCAGGCTGTACCGACAACATAGTGGCTTCTGCTTCTGGGGAGGCTTCAGGAAACTTACAGTCATGGAGGAAGGAGAAGGAGAAACAGGCATATCTTACATGACCAAAGCAGGAGCATGAAAGGTGAGATGTCAGAGGTGTTTGAACCAGAGCAACTTCATCTTTAATAGGGACTGGGTAAAATAAGGCTGAGACTTATTGAGATGCATTCCTGGGAGGTTAGGCATTCTTAGTCACAGGATGAGATAGAAGGTTGGCACAAGATACAGTCCATAAAGACCTTGTTGATAAAATGGGTTGCAATACGGAAGCCAGCCAAAACCCACCAAAACCAAGATGGTGATGAGAGTGAGCTCTGGTCATCCTTACTACTCATTATATGCTAATTATAATGCATTAGTTTGATAAAAGACACTCCCACTAGCACCATGACAGTTTACAGATGCCATGGCAACATCTGGAAGTTACCATATATGGTCTAAAAAGGGGCGGAACCGTAATCTCCGGGAATTGCCCATCCCTTCCCCAGAAAACTTGTGAATAATCCACCCCTTGTTTAGCATATAATCAAGAGATAACTCTAAGTATCCTTAGGCCAGAAACTCAAGCCACAGCTCTGCCTACCGAGTAGCGATTCTTTTATACTTTCACTTTCTTAGTAAACTTGCTTTCACTTTACTCTATGGACTCGCCCCAAATTCTTCTTGGGTGAGATCCGAGAACCCTCTCTTGGGGTCTAGATTGGGACCCCTTTCTGGTAATGGGGAGCTGGGAGGTGCTACATGCTTTTAAACAACCAGATCTCATGAAAAATCACTCACTATTGCAACATAGTACCAAAGGGAAAATCCACTCCCCTGATCCGATCACCTCCCACTAGGCCCCACCTCCAATACTGGGGATTACAGTTCAACGTGAGATTTGGGTAGGAACACAGATCCAAACCATATCCCATACTCTGTGGGCCATTCAAACTGATCACTTAAGGTGACCCTACCTCGGCATCTTGGCTAACTCCACACAACTGACGTTCTCTGAGGTAGATAAAGTTATCCAGATTTTTCTTCTGGAGACATAAAGATTCCAAGAGGTAAAGGAACTTCTCCAAAGAAAAATCTAATAATTAACTGAATTACACCCAAAGCCTGATTATAAATTTACCAGGCACTAAGCAAGGTAGAATAATATGGTGAAGCCCCTGTGAGTTCTTGCAAATTTGGCAAATCAAGATAAAAATTTTGGTCTAGTCAATAAGATATTGCAGTTTGGTGATATTCTTAGATGATGCTCTTGCCTGAATTTGAGTTGAAGAAAACAAGAGTTAAGAATGCAAGAAAACAGACACACTATGAATGATTGTGCTGTTTTTCAGAATGATGGTTCCCAGATTTGTATAGTACACAACTTGAACAACATTGCACAGTGATCCTGCAGGGAAAATAATAAGTTAGGAATTTCATATAAGAAAAATCACTATTTACATGATTTGCTTGAAAAAAATTAAATTTATTAATTTTTAATTTAATTAAAAAATTAAATTTAAGACTTGAATATGTACACCTGTAGATTGAAATTCAAAGTAAGAGCAAAAGATCTGTGATCTACTTGAGCTTTGCAATTTCTCATATATGATGTATATGCCTATAGGGTATAAGATTGTTGATTCTCTGCAGAAGCACAGCTTTCTGAGTCTGAGGAGAAAAAACTTACGTAAGCATCAAAATCCAAAGACTTCTTTTATTTCAAACAGCTCTTAACATTTTGACAAGTTAAGCACAAATGAATCATAAATGTACAGATTAAATTTCCATTTGTAACACAAATGGGTCTAAATTGGAGAAGGAAAAAGTGGTTGGCCAAGTGCATTCCTATTTTGCTGAGTCAAGAACTTTGAAAAAATAGCCTACTGTTTGAAAAATCTAAATATACCCTAATAAAACCACAAATTTGAATATTTCCATATTCTAGTGGTCTGCTTTTATTTCACAGTCAAAATGATTTAGCAAGAATGTTTAAAAAGAAATTCTCTCTCTCCCCCTAATTAATGGTTTTTCTTATCTGGCATTCAACATATTTCTTGAATTTCTCAACTTCATCTTCTGTAGCTAACTAAAAACATAAGCTGAATATTTTCTGATTAAGACCATGCCTGCTACTGTGTGAGCACAGAATCTCCTCAGCTTGTTTCAGCCGTTGCCTAAGAGGAATGCTTATTATTTGGGTCACAGAGTGAAAACCATCAACAAGAAACACTTCCAAAGGGTGACGAAAAATAGATTACTGCTTACCAGCTACACATCCCAGGTTTTTAAATCATGTGACCTGACTTCAGCTGGATGTATTCAGAAAGGAGTTAAAAGGATTGAGGAAAAGTCAGTAATCCTGAGTAAAGTGAGTTACCTGTCTTAGTAAAAGGGTCACCCTTTCACAGATAGTGAGTACTGAATCCCAGAAGCAGAGACAGCTAAGTGTCCACTGTACTCTCTCACTGGATGAAAAGGGAAGATGTTCATCTTTCCACGGGTAGGCAGAACTAAACCTGGTATGTGGGCAAAGATGAGGGTTTGGAGTGGTCCAGAGTCAGGTGGTGCTAAGCCAGGGAGGAGGCAGCCCAGGGTGAGCAAGGGACTTAAATAGGGCAGAAAAGGGAGGTGTCAAAGAATGAGAAGATAAAAAGATAAATAAACAAGAAGCCCTATTCTTGGTAACAACCATGATTTTTCATTGATAGAGCACGATCTATTGTGAGTATTGCAGAACCCTAGCTGGTAAGAACTTTATCTTAGTTCTCGTATGACTTTATCTTAGCCAAGTGGTAAGCTTGAAGAAATGCGGTGATTAAGTGCCTATTTGACAATGACTATTGGAACAGAATTCATACTCAATGACTTCAACCTTACAACCAACTTTTGATTTTCAATATAAATTTGGAGACTGGCTGGGTGTTTTCAATATCTAGACTGACTTCACTTTACATTTTCCAAGCAGCTTTCTGTACTGAACCTTGTAATAGTGTTTGTACCAATTTGAGGTGGAAATGGGTCAAAAGGAAATGAGGTAGAATCTGATCCAAATAAAATTGCAAGTAATCATCAGTTTTGCAGAGTACTATAAGAGAACGTGAAGATATTTATTGTTTGTTTCTGGATTCTGGGTCCAGAAAGGAGAGATCCCATTAACTAACTTTGTCTTTTTTTCTTTTCTTTTCTTTTCCTTTTCTTTCTGGCAGGTTGGGGTAAGGGGAAAGATGTCACTCTCTTTCTTTGTCTAAGTATAAATTGGAGTGGAGGAATGACCAGACTGTGTTGATGGTACTGATTTCGGAGCCATCTTGAACATCAGTAAAAAACCTATTTCTGTGTTGCCAGAAAGCTCTCCAGCCATCAACTTGCCTACATGTGAGAAGGCCTCGTTATCAGAAACCTCTGTGGAAACTCAGCATCTACCTTTGGCTGGTCTTGTTTCTTGTACTCCTAGAATTTTCAGGTAGGGTCTAGAACAACATTAGACAGCTTCTAAATGGGTAAACACTGTTTTCTGATGCAAAGGAACCACCATACAAGGCAGTGCTATTCAACTGCAGATGGTCCCTGACTTATGATAATTTGACTTAAGGATTTTTCAACTTTATAATGGTGCAAAAGCAATATGCATTAGAAATATAATAGAAACTGTACTTTGAATACCTATACATCCAATCTGTTTTTCACTTTCAGTATAATATTCAATAAACTGCATGAGATCTGCAACACTTTATTATAAAATAGACTTTGTGTTACATGCCTTTGCCCAATTGTAGGCCAATGTAAGTGTTCTGAGAATGTTTAAAGATAGGCCAAGCTAAGCTATGATTTTTGATAGTAGCCAAATACAAGAAGCCAAATACAAGAAAATATGAGCCCCTTTTCTTTAGATATTTGAACAAGTTGCTTTGAAGATTCACCTCAAGAAAAGTGTCGACCAAGCCTATGCAGCTATGTGGAGGCCCATGGTGTTTTCTATTTAGATATTTCAATAAAACAAGGGAAACAGTGTAGTATAATAAAAGGAACATTAGCCTTATCTGCAGTCTGGTAGCCCTGGGTTTAAATCTCAGCTTTATTGCTCACGGACTGAGATGTTGAGCTAGTCACTTTTAAACTCTTTGGGTCTCAGTTTCTTCACATGGAGACAATAGTTATCTTTGAAGGCTTGCATCAAAAGAGATGCTGTTTAAGTCAGTCACCTGGAACCTATTAGGTACTCAACAAAGATTGGTTTCCTTTCCTTCTTCCTCTCCTCTGAGCTTCCTCACTTGCAGAAAATAATTTCTTGGTCAGTGTTTGTAAAAGGCTCAAAAATTCACCCAAACTTTCCAAACAACCCTTTAATAAGCTTCCCCATAAAAGCATCTAGAACAGAGCTTTGTTTCATTTGGTGTAACGAACGTAAGGATGTAACAATAGAAAAGTTAACCAAGTACAATGTTTTCGAGCAATGGTTTTAAAGTGGCTAGGAGGTCAAGTCACAAATATTCTAAGGTCTCTTCCAGCTCTAAAATTCTATGGTTCTGTGAAATTGAGGCAGTAGCTGCAAACCAAGGCAGGCCTGTGTGACTCAAAGAATTGCATGTCCTGGGCCGGCTGCTCAGCATATTGAGGATTTGATTGAAAACCCACTACATTCACACTTTAGCTTTGGGATTAGCAGATCAAATAAATGCGTGTTACTGCTTTGTCAGATACAGCAAAGTCGTTTTTGTCTGCTAGTTTATTTAATGGGGGAATACCCAGTAGCTAAATAGAATAGCAAACAAACAGTCCATGGAGAGGAGAATGGGGTGCCATTACCAACCCAGTTCCCCGACCTCTTCGTTGCTGATCAATATGGTCTATGTGAGAAAATTTAGCTGTATGTAAATTTAGACAACTTTGTGAAAAATCTATAAGGGTATCTAATTCTGAAACTAAGAACTCTCAAGAAAATACGAACAAGAATGCTTAGGTAAAATTGATTTTAATTTCTCTTTGAGATCTCATTAATTTCCATTTAGATAGATTTTTAAAAACTAAGTTGTAGGGCACTTGGTTTTGCAATGCTAAGCGTTGTTTGACACAACTTATTTTTAGTGTCTATTTTAACATGAGAAATGAAATGTAAACACTCAGGAGATGGAAATACCTCTTGTAAGGAGTGTGTGGTGTGTGTGTGTTTGTGTGTGTGCATGTGTGTATGCCTGTGTGTTTTCTTCGAGAAGATAATTTTTTTCCCCTCTGCTTTGGGAGTTTATTCTATTAATAGAAAATACTGCAAGTTTTAAATATCTTTTCATTCAGTGGAAACATGGATTCAATCCAATGGAAATATGGATTCAATCATCCTTCCTTTTCACACTGGGAGTAAGGGAGAGAGCCTGGGTAATTAAGTAACAAGAGCACAGATTCCTCAAGACACTTAAAAAACAAGATATTCTTGCCTAGAGAAGTAACAGTTACAATGAAGGCTGCAAAGACAAACATGTTTTCAGTACCTACTATGTGCCAGATTCTGGCTTTGACACTTGTGAAGGGGTTAAAATCCTGGTGCTGTGTAAATGTCCTCAGATGATATTCTAATTTAAGGAAGAAACAATATATATTTAGGATAAAGTGGAGTCTTCAACTCAAATCTGAGCAGGTAAGAGATCTAAATTAGGTTAAGCAACGTTGAAGAGTATTCAAAATTAGTGAGAATGGCACTTACTTAATGTATCTGAATTTTTATCTTTTGGAATATTGACTCATTCAGCAAATTTTTACAGAGTGACTACTGAAAAAGAACTGTGAGAGTATAAACAAGTGACTAAAAATGTTCCTGTCTTTCATTACAGTGTAGAAGGGCAGAATATATATTCTTGCTTTAATTGAATGCTGTATATAATTATTAATGGTATAATTTTTACAACTAAATTTTCATAGATATGTATCTAGGAAAACTACTTGATTTTATGTAAGAAAGCTGCTTGATAATTTCGACCATACAAAAATAAAACCACCAAAAAGTAAAATGTCAATCAATCAGTAAAAGTGGAAATAGAAAAAAAAAGATAACTGGGAGAGTGTACACTAAAATATTCATAGTAATATTTTTGTGGTGGTGGAAACATGGTAATCTGGGTTTTAATTCTTTTTTTCTTATTTTTTAAGTATAAGCCTAAATTTTTTGTATACTTTCAATATTTAAAATATGAGACTCGGCCGGGCGCGGTGGCTCAAGCCTGTAATCCCAGCACTTTGGGAGGCCGAGACGGGCGGATCACGAGGTCAGGAGATCGAGACCATCCTGGCTAACACAGTGAAACCCCGTCTCTACTAAAAAATACAAAAAAAAAAGCCGGGCGAGGTGGCGGGCGCCTGTAGTCCCAGCTATAGGGAGGCTGAGGCAGGAGAATGGCGTAAACCTGGGAGGCGGAGCTTGCAGTGAGCTGAGATCCGGCCACTGCACTCCAGCCTGGGCGACAGTGCGAGACTCCCTCTCAAAAAAAAAAAAAATATGAGACTCATTAAGAAGGAGGAGATGAAGAAAAGAAAGAAGTGGAGGCAATGAGGAATGGAGGGAAGAAGGAAGGAAGGAAATCATGCTTGAAAGAAGGTATTTTTCTTTCTGCTACTTACATTTATGAAAACCTTGCCTGTTTAGGCCATAAGCCAATACCTGCTCATTTTTAGTTGTGGAACATGTCAAGTTTTTTCCAGATGTGGTGGAGATTATGCAGCTACAGTGAAGCCAGATTAAGATCTGGGGAAAATGGACAGATCTCTACATAAGTTACTACAGGAATAATTGCAATGATGGAATGGCTGAAGTAAACAGGAGGCAAAATTTACAACTGTTGGCACACAAATGAGAAGCAAGTGAAGGCCCAAATGAAAGGGGGTTGGAGCCAGAAAGTGACAGTTGATGAGGATTGGAGATAGTACCAAGGGCAGGGGAGGGGCGTTGTTTAGGGAGAGACTGGCAGGGGTGCCATGGAGTTGAAGGGGGTGCACAGGAAAGTGGTTATTGAGCTGAAGTAAGGCAGGCACTGAGAGTGGGGCCTGAGCCATCTGCTAGAATGACTCCTAGTTGCTCTGGGGGTAACTTCAAAGACTTCTTGCCAAGTTTGATGTCCCCAGATGATATTCTAATTTAAGGAATTCCAAGTGAAACCTTAAGAGACTTTCATAAAGTGTTCATCTCTGAGTAGTCTGCCCATTTTAAAGGCAGGGGTCCATTAGCATAGGTCTTGTTTCCCCTGCTTGGAGGCCAGCTATGTCTCCGCTGGTATTGCACAGTCCTTCAGACGCATAGAACTAGATGTAGGCTCCATTTGCAAAATTGCTGGAGGTGTTGCTATTCAGGATTCCCCCAGACCTAGGCTACTGTTGAATACTTTGGGACTGAAGCTCTTTTAATTTCCAAGCTGTATGTGGGCAACATGGAACAGCATGGAGACTGACAGATTATAGGCATGTTTTAAAGTCAGAGTATGCTACAGAAAAATCTAGCTTTCTTACATTTTTTGACAAATCTGAAGATTTATTAACATTTTAATTGACAATTTCTGCAAAAGTAAGGAATAGAGCTGAACAATGATATACATTTTTTTTCTTCTTCCTATGTGACTAGAATGTTCTCCAAAGGGATTGTTTTGCTTGCCGATAAAAAGAGACACTTGGGAGCACCATACTCTCTCCTATTCCTCTGAATATCATGTTTCCTTATGACACCTGAAACTCTGATGCCTTCTGGGTCCATGAAAGCAGTGAGATGAGCACAGGAAACCATGCTGAGGATGGTTGAGCAAAAAGGTGACATTGAGCCACTGGATTAACCTGCCAGAAACAGGATATCTTCAGATTTCTTGTTAAGTAAGAAAATGTAATTTCATTGATTCTAAGTTACACTTTCTTTTATTAGTTCAACATCTCTGAAATCAGAACATATTTTGCCATGGTAATACCTTACCATCACTGTTGGCCAGGGGCCATCCTCACATAGGTGTCATTGCCTATGCATATGTCAACTTGATTGCTATTCCCTGTGATATGACTGACAACTGCAGCCCCTTGACAGTTCAGTCAACAAACCATTGAAGAGTATTAGGGTAAGAATACTGCTTTCTATCTGAAAACTTTCCATTGACATCTTCTGAAAAAACAAAGAAAGTATCAGCATCTAAATTTGCATAATAATCATCAGTGCTTAGAAGGAAATCCAAGTGGCAATAGTGGGTCAATCTTTTAAGAAATGTTACATCACCAGTACTTTCGATACTACAGAGGATGATATTGGGAGGAAAAAGCATCAATATTTATGGCTCTGAATTTTAAAAGTGAGTTTGAAGATTCAGACTCTGAAAGTGAAGACATTTTACTGTGTGTGTGTGTTTGTGCGTGCGTGCATGTGTGTATGACTGTGTGTATCAAAACGTATTTTGATTTATGGTTGTGTACACATATGTATTTATAATATGTATGTGATATATAAAATATACATCTAAATACATTTTTCATTTCTCTTGCAATAGGTATAAAATAAAATTTTAAGTTATTAGCATTGTGTCAGTTTAATTTACAGGTTTTTTGTAGTACTTCATAAAATAATGATGTGTGTTACAACTGATGTCTTACATTTGGCAAAAGCAAGAATAAATTTCTTAAGGTTAAGTTGGAGTTTCTGTTTCTTGCAACCAAAAGGATTCACCATGATATAACTTAGTTTGTCTTAGTCCATTTATTTTTGTTATAACAGAATATCTGAAACTGAGTAATTTATAAAGAAAAGATGCTTATTTGGCTCATGATTCTGGTGGCTGGAAATTTCAAGATTGGGCAGCTGCATCTGGTGAGGGCCTCATGCTGCTTCAACTCATGACAGAAAGTAGAAGGTGAGTGGGTGTATGCAAAAAGATCATATGTCAAGAACAGAAGAAAGAGTGAGAAACTGAGGAAGCCAGATGCTTCTTAACAACCTACTTTCCTGGGAATATACCTATTCCCCACAAGAGTGAGAACTCACTCACCCTCACAGGGTGTCATTAATCTATTCATGAAGGATCCAGCCCCATTTCTTTACCGGGTGCAGCCCACATGGCTGTTCTCATAGGTTGGAGTTGACTGCCTGCAGCTTTTTCAGGCTTAGGTTGCATGCTGCTAGTGGCTCTACAATTCTGGCGTCCCAGCAGCAGCTTAACCCTGTGGTTTCACTAGGCATTGCCCCAGTGGGTACTCTTTGTGGCATTTTCAACCCCACATTTCTTGTTGGCAGTCCCTAAGTAGAGGTTCTGTGCAGTGGCTCTATACCTGTGACAAGACTTTGCCTGGGCCCACGGGCTTTTTCATACATCCTTTGAAATCTCAATGGAGAAAGCCACATCTCCATAGCTCTCGCATTCTGTGGGCCTGCAGAATTAACATCATGAGGACGTGGATATCACCAAGGCTTACACTTGCACCCTCCAGAGTGGTAGCCTGAGCCATACCTATGGCTGTTTGAGCCATGGCTGCTCCAACTGGAGCAGCTAGATTGCAGGGGACAGCAGCCTGAGGCACCACAGAACAGTGGTGCCCCGGGTTTCACTCCCAAAACCATTCTCTCCTCCAAGGTCTCTGGGTCTGTGATGGGAGAGATGGCCTCAGATATTTCAAAAATACCTATAGGATCTTTTTCCTATTGTCTTGAGGATTGGCAACTTTTTTTATTTTTATTTTTATTTTAAATTTTATCAGTGCTAATCTCCTTAGCAACTGGTGGCTCCAGTTGCACCCTTGAATTCCTCTCCTGAAAATGTTCTTTTATTCTCTACCACATGGACAGACCATAAATCTTCCATATCTTTTTACTCTGCTTTCCTTTCTATTAGCAGCTCACTGTAAGCAGTAAGAAATAACCGTGCAGCAGCCTGAGCACTATGCTTCTTAGAAATTTCTTCTGCCAGATATGCGATTACATTGCTCTTAAGTTTGGCCTTCCACAAAACCCTAGAACAGTGCAGAATGCAATCAAATTCTTTGCTTTAACAAGCAAAGTGTAACAAGGATGGCCTTTTCTCTAGTTTCCAATACCTTGTTCTTTATTTGCATCAAAGACAT
Source organism: Papio anubis (assembly GCF_008728515.1). Lineage (NCBI taxonomy): Eukaryota > Metazoa > Chordata > Mammalia > Primates > Cercopithecidae > Papio > Papio anubis. The sequence continues at coordinate 113,135,974 of NC_044977.1, read as the reverse complement.
CATCAGAATGGCCTTTATTGTTCATATTTCTATCAACATTTTGGTCCCAACCACTTAACCAATGTCTAAGAAGTTTCAAACTCTCCCACATTTTTGTATTCTTCTGAGCCCTCACCAGAACCCCCTTAATATCCCATTCATGGCAACATGGACTTTTCTTTGCTTACTCCTCCAAACTCTTCCAACCTCTGCCCATTACTTAATTCCTCATTTTTAGGTATCTTTATGACATCACCCCACTCCTCAGTACCAATTTTTGGTCTTAGTCCATTTTGTTTTATTATAACAAAATATATGAGGCTGGACAATTTATAAAGAAAAGAAGTTTATTTGGCTTATGATTCTTCTGGCTGGGAAGTTCAAAGGCATGGTGCTGGCTTCTGGTGAGGGGTTTTCTGCTGCTCCCTAACAGGGTAGAAGGTCAAAGGGAAAGCAAACACATGTGAAGGAGCCAACCTGTTCCTGAAAGAACTAATTGATTCCTGTGAGAACTAATCCAGTATTGTGAAGGTGAGAACTCACTCACTACCTGAGAACAGCACCAAGACACACACAAGGGAAGATCCCCTTTGACTGAAATGCCTCTTATCCGGTCCTACCTCTTAAAGGCTCCACCTCCCAACAGAATTGCAATGGCAATTAAATTTCATGAGTTTTGGCAGGGACAAACCACATCCAACTCATAGCACAGCTTATGAATATTTTACAGTCAATAGCTTTCATTTTAGCTCCCTAAAATAAAAGCATAGAATAGGTTAATACTAATGAAATGTGAGAATCTGAATTTTCCATCCGGTGATTTCATAGGTGGACAACTGATACAAGTAGTGATAGAGCTATTAATATTTTCTGTTAGTATAAGAATATGGTGGGTAGGGTGCACAAAGAGATACTTGTCTTTCTCTGAGCTAAGGAGACATCCCTCACATCCTCCCTTCCAGAAAAGCATGCTACTATTCAGCAACTATTAGTGATGCTGATGTATTAATGAGCAGTATCTTCTGGAAATGAAAATGTGCCGGCCTCATCAGTAACAGACTTCTTAATTAACCTGCTGATGCTCTTAGCAACAGAGTTAGCTATTGTCCTAGAAATGAGTTATTTGGGTTCTTTTGTCCTTCACTAGTCCCTTTATTCTCCCTGACTATTATAGGATCAGGGTGCTCTTTGATTAGCCCATCATAATTTCCTAAAGTAAGCAGGAATTTGAGAAACTGCCCATGGCACATTGTTTCATTGCTTAGACTTGCTGCTGACTCTTTTATCCTTTGACAACTAAGTTCTTCCTTAACCACAGTGTTAAGTATACCAGTCATTTATTCCACAACAATGCCTTTTCTCTTGATCTGTTTCATCCTCATAGACAAGATTAGTGGCCTCCTTTCGGAGAAGATTCACCACTGGGCATTCCTTGTTGGAAGTAGAAACATTTCTGCTCTTTAACCCATGCATGCCCCAGTTATTCATACCTGAGAAATATTTGCCACAATGCGGTCTTGCTCCTCTAAGAATAACCAAGGCAAGGACACAGAGTTCCATTCTTATGATTAAGTGCACATTTCCCATTAAATTCAAATGCTTCATTTGAAAAGGTAAATAGAATGTTGTTTTTAAGAAAGAATTCCAGTTGGCTAAATTTAATGTCATATGAAAAAAAAAATTGATCCAAGAATAGTTTCTGGCTTTGGGCCCATGGTGTTTCTTGTGAATTGGATGTATTTTTATTCACTTTAAGTGCTTACTGCAGTGTTTGTCCTTCTGAGAATGCATATTGATGGCTTTGTTGGCCTCAATAGTATTTGTCTTTCATTCTAAAAGGATTTTTCCAAACTTTATTATTGCCAGAAAGTGGAATCTTGATTTTATTTTTAATATTTGAGTTTCCTTCAACTGTCTTGCCTCTTCTGTCATAAATTTCCTGTTGCCACCCTCATCTATTACTAGAAGCCATGTTTTCATCTCCTCCTAGCTCTCCAAAAAGACAGTCCTGAAAGAAAAATCTCAGTATTTTTTGGTAGCCATTGATTTAGTTTTGAAGACTTGACAGTCCACCAATATTGTGTCAGTCCCCCAACCAGCCTGTAGGTCCTCTTTTGCTTTTCCTATTCAGCTTGTTCTTGGTTCCCTTGGTGGTTTCAGGAAGGCAACGTCTGTTTCTCTAATGGACGTTTTGTGCTTTGGGTCCTTGCCTGTGTATTATAGACATAATTATGCTTAATTCTTCCAATGACTTTAAAAATAACTATTATTATCCTTGTTTTAAAGGTAAAGAAATCAAAGACAAAAATAATTAGGCATCTAGACTGAAATTACCTAGCCAATTAGGGGCATAACTCAAATTTACAGTAGTATTTGCCTGAATATGAAAAGCTTCCTCTGATTATGAAAGTAACATTCAGGACCTAGTAAAGGATGTATTAATTTTTTCAGTGAAATTTTCTCCTAAATTTTGGGTCTGTGTATTTCTTGTCAGAATTCTGCCAAACAATTAGGATTTCATAATAGACTGTTTCATAACCCTGATGGAAAATTTTGACTCTAGATCATATTTTCCTGATACGTGATGAAACATAACAATGATCATCTAAGAGTGCAGATTGGGATAATAAGTGGCCTTTCAGACTTCTGAGGACTCAAACTGCATAACAAAAATAAACCTAACTTAGAGAGTATATGTTATAGAATCGATCTGATCAATTGATGGATTTGCTCAGAAATGCTTTAAAAATAAAAGCAATGCAAACAGTCATGATTTGTTAAATCCAGCAGCATTATCTTCATCTTGCAGGCAGGGCAGCTGCCTGTTCCTTCTGTGACTCCTCACATTTAGGTGAGCATTCAGAGGCCTTTGGGATTTACAGGCCAAACTTTGAGGTAGGAAGATTATGGGATAATTTAATTCTGAGATGTCTGCTTCAGAATAAGAAGTTCTGCTCCTGAATATTCTGAACTCCTTCCATAAAGAAGAAGCAATACCAAAGAAGAACTGTTTAACTCCATCACCCTAGGGAACAAATCAACTAACAAATTTGGAAGAGAAAGAAAGAAAATTTTATGTGGCTTTTAACAAATTTGCTCATTATCTTTTTAATATTTTCTGGGCTGTGAACAGTGATTAGTATATCAAATTAATCCTTGGATGGTTTGCTTGACACTAAGTTAGGATATTTCTAAGAACAACATGTGAAGATCATCCTATCCAACTGGATCAGTTTATTCTGTCCCACACTCTGCATATCATTTTCTCCCCTACACCCAACTATAGCAATGAAACAATCCAGTGTCTTGGCATTGTGTGGACCACAGGATATCTGACCCCGAGGTCAACTCTTGGGATTTTAGGAAGGTCTGAAATTGCATGAAAAATGTAATGTTCATGAACAGCCAAACATTTTTTCTGGAAAGAGAGAGAGAGATCATAGTTCTCATCAGATTCTCAAAGACCATATGATCTTCATGGTAACAATCGTTGGTTAAAAAAAGTAATCATTCAATGAAAATTTTCTTTTTTCCTTGTGATGTGAAAGTCTATCCATTGATATTATTTGTTGAGCTCAGACTCTATTCTAGGCGCTTAGGATACATCAGTGAACAAAACTAAATACCCGCTCCCTAAAGCTGAAGTTCAAATAGGGAAGTAAGATAATTCAAAACCATCCAAGGAGGTGGGTCAAGCATTTGCTAATAATCGTGGAGAGGGAGGATTGCTTGTCTAGGTTTGTGTTTATCCTCAGCTTTGTGGGGTTTGTTTTTGTTTTTTATTGTATAAACAGTTTTGTGTAGGCATTTCTCCCCCTTGAAGATAGTTTGGGAATCCCGAGGCATTTCTTTGTCTTTCCACTTACTGAGTTTGTGCAGATGTCCAAGTAGTCCCCAGCTTACTTGCCAATCTGTCAAGTGCCTGGCAGCTGCAAACAACACAAGAGCTCACACTCTCCATCCCCATTGACAAAAGAGGAAATGAGAGACATGGACCTTGACAAGTTCTGCCGCATCCAAAAATGAAATTGATTTAGGCCACTAAAAAACTCCAAGCTCTTTCATTAATAGGCCTTGGGAAACCACAATAAATCAGCCTATTAGGGTGCAACAGGGGTGCAAATTGGTGTCTCAGTTAATGTAGATAAAGATTTCAGTGTGCACTGCATATATCAAAAATTTAACACATGCTGCTTGTAGAGTTTTAATGAATACAGAAAGCTCAATTGCTGAAAACCAACACAACGCAGGCATTACTTCATTTAGCTGTCAATAAAATTGTCTCTTATTTTATTTTCTAATGGTTTATCAATACTGGTAATTTGCTGTGGGTTATAAAAAGGGGGATGGGGAGGACAGGAATTTAAATAAGTCCTGCTAACTAGAAAAGAGCTTGGTGGGCTATTTTGTTCTGCTATATAAGTTAATGACTAGATGATGTGAGGGAGTGATATTTCCATTTCTTCCTTAGACTACAAACATCAGCCTCACTTGGAAGAATATATTAGATCAGGAGTGCCCTTTGCTCTGGAAATCTGTTAGTGTCTTTTGATGAGGAGCATTAGGCATTGTAATTCAGCCTGTCTTAAAGGGGCTCTGTCTGATTAAGAAGAAAACGGTTTTGTTTTGTTTTGTTTTTCCTTGTATAAGATCCTTTGAGGTTAGCCAGTAGGAGTCGAATGCAAGTTCATCAGCCTTAACCACTTTCTATAAAATACACAGTATACTTAAAGTTGTTTTCTGAAGCAGGGGAGGAAACTCCATCATGGTAGCAGAAATGAACAAGTCTGCTCTGTTTTCCCAGTGCAGTAAAAAAATGGCTCTGAATCATTGTTCTTACCTGTGCAATTATGTACATGTGAAGAGAAGGACATTGTTTTATTTTTCCCAAAATGATATTTATGTCATTAAAAACAAAAACAGACTCATGATAATGAACTATGAAAACTCATTCATTGATTGATTCTTCAATAAACATTTGTGGCAGGTCGATGCATTAATAAGTTAATGTAGAAATTAACCTGTGCCTTATATTGTTATTAGTATTAGTACCTTCTTGCTTGAGCAGACTCATTAGAAAATGGATGAAGAAGTAATCGCATCTTTCATCCATAGAGGGAGGGCAACCAGACTTCAGTGTTATGAATTTCTGCACTTCTTTGACCAAGCAGCCTTATCTTCCCCCATCTTCCTCTCCCCTCTTGCTCTTTCCCACTGTCTCTTTATCCCTCCATTCCTCTCCTCTCCTTTCCTCTCCTTCCTTCCTTCCTTCTTTCCTTCCTTCCTTCCTTCCTTCCCTCTTCCTTCCCTTCCTTCCTCCTTCCTTCCTCCTTCCTTCCCTTCCCTTTCTTTTCTCTGAGGCCGGTGGATGCACCTGATGACTTCTCACTCAGTCCCCTGGGAAGATATCTAGGGCCTTGAAGGAACTGAGCCTGAAATGTCCTGCAGTTGGTACAGACCTGCTGCCTGCTCACATTTGCACCTCCTAAAGATGATAGCACTTTGGAAAGAAGATAGCCACCTAGGTGATTTAAGTGGTTGTCCTCAGTGCTGCCATTCTGAAGTCAGGGAAAGGGATCCCTGAGGGCCAGGCTAGAGGTGAGAGAAGCGGACTACAACTCCATCACCCTCCTAGGGTGGCAGAAGGAGAAATGGTGTCCAGGATAACTAATTCTGACTAGTGGCCTTAGGGCGAGCCCCAATTTTCATGAACTGCCTGAGTCCAAGGGAGGAGAAAGATGCCCCAATAAATCACTAACACTGTATGTTTTAAAAAAATCATCAATTAACAGTTGAGAAATCAGAAAAGAGTAAGGATTCTTGTAGAAAGGTAAAGAATTGTGGCACTCCTTGCATCTGTGTTGTTGAGGAATTTCTATTTGTGATACACTTATCAAGCATCTTTTTCTGTCCTATTCCTGGTGCTAGACAGATGGAGAGAATCATTGCCTTCCTTTAATTAAGGGAATCTAAGTTTAGTGGGGAAGGTAGACAAACAGAACTACAACACTAAGGGAAGGGTTCTCTACTAGCCTTATGAGTACAAGGCAGGGACAGTGCAGAGGAGTGGTGACTGAATCTGGTTGGACCCTGGAGAAAGGGTATGGGGGAGGAGAAAGGAAAGGCAATTCGGTGAGGGATCAGCATCTGCAAAGCCACAGAGTTGTAGAAGGTTGTCATGTGTTAGGAACAGGTGAGACATTCAGTGTGCATGAAGGTGGGGCTGTGGGGTACCAGGTGTGAGGTAGTAAAAGTAGATGCCCTCCCAAGGCCCTAATTAATGAGTGTCGTCAATTTAAAGAGCATTTCAGATTAGTCTCTGCTCAAGGCAACATGAATGCCTGCAATCTTACAGCTCATATGTGAAAGACACTGGATAGAGGAGCTTCCCAACTATGGTAATACTAAGCATGTACATGATATTGTAAATAATAGGTTGTGAAGCTGAAAGAAATTCTCTCAATTATCTTTAATAATAAACAAATTTTGATTAACCATGTTACAGGAGTAATGGAATGATCTTTCTAGTTTCTCTGTAGGAAAGGATATTACAGAATTTTGTCATAAAAAGAAACAGATTATGCAGCCAAAAATGTAGAATACAAGCATTTAGGGAGGCTTGTTAGAACATCAATACAAATCTTATATTATTGATACCAATTCAGACAAATCTGTTATTTCTTTCTGGGTTCTGTGATATTTCTGGTATTTGTTGGCTTTTTAAAGTTGATAGTTTTGCATTTTTCTTTTCTCATTCTGAATAAATATTCACTATTGACTTACTTTTTATGATTTTTCATAAAGAGGGCACCATAAATTGTATTAGGTTCAGGTCTCCCTAAACCTCGATCAACCAGCAGACAGGAGCTTAGACTGGAAAGGTAGGTTGGCACCAATCTGGAATCTGAGACTCACAAGATGGTAGAGGGCCTGCATGTGCACCTGAGGCTTCCTGTCCTCGTCTTACTGAAGAAGAAACTGGGCCCAGAGATGTCGAGTGACTGCTGTAGGTCTCAGAGCCTGTTGGTAGCACAGCCATGAGAAGGATTTATCGTTGACTTCCCTAACATGTCTTTCTTGTGTCAAGCTCTGCAAAGGGCAAGCATTGGGTAGGAGTCACAAATATGATGACTCACTTGTTTTGACCAGTACGATGTTTAAAAAATAACCCACTGTCAATGCTTTTAGGTGGGACTTGCTCTCCAGCCTTCATAGTCTCTTCCATTCCCATCTCCTTACAGCAAGGTGAGGGATGTACTTGTCCTGTGTCGCCTGAGAAGGCATCTGGGTTGGGGCAATCGTTCTTCCAGAGTAGAGGGGTTTTGAGGCTATAGGCTTGAGACATTCTCCTCCTGTGAGCCATTGCTAGGAAATGTGGTGTTCCAAAATGAATCTGCCACAACATCTATCAGCAGCTCTGGTATTTGAGTTCCTGAGTAGGAAAAGAACAAAAGTCACATTCTACCTGTCAGCAATCATGAAATGGTAGGAGGAACCAGCCATTCTGGGTGGTTTGTGGATGTGTGATCAAGGGCAGGGAAAACTGGAGGGATGCCAACTCTTTGAGGGAGAAACGCTTCTTGTGATGGCAGCAGACTGACTCAGAGCATACCTCGGCAAGGGGCTGCTTGGATTTAGTTTCAGACCTTGACCGCACCATATCTGGCAATTTAAGTTCCAAAGAAAATACAATATTTCAGGTATTCTTAGCATAACAATGGACCAAGAGTGGGTATGTTTTCAGTTACAAAAGCAGCTAAAACTTCAGTCTCAAAAAACAGGAATCCAAAGCATTACACTGCTATAAAATTCTGGCTGATGGACATAGGAAACAGTCTTGTTAGCTGTTAGCCAAACCACACCAAGAAATCACCTAAAAAGAATCGTTGTGTATTTGGTCCAGTTCAGTTCTCTCCTGATATCAGACTCTAAGGCCTTCTATAAAGCAGTCTAGACTATTTTACTTAGGGACATATCTAAGGATTTAGCATATATTACATATTATGACCTTTTGTATTGTTCTTAACAAAGTCTACATTTATCTAAGACTTAACTACATGCATGGGTTTTATATTTATTATATCAAATTCATGTAACAATCCTGCACTCTTTTAGCTTTATAAATGAAGAATCTGATGCTCAGAGAGGTCATATCTTGTATATGATATCATGATATAAGACCACACATTTATCAGCAGAGCTAGGACTAGAGCTCAGGTCTCTTGTTCCAAAGTCATGACATACTCCTGCCTCAGCACAATTGTCATAAAGAAAAGCTCGAACCAATGTGTACCAGTTAATGTGACTCCCCTGAAGGCTTATGTTGCACCCAGGTATGGTCCATGGGATTAGGGTAATCACCCTTTAGGCGGGCTGAATGCATTCACTCTAGGCTGTCTTGCTGAGCTTGCAAGGATTGGCTGGGTGGCTGCCATAATGTCCAATGACTGCCTGCTGCTGAACATACTTATTTTTTCCTGGAGATGTGGAGCACCAGGGAACAGGCTCACTGAGCCTCCTTGTGTCCATCACTGGGGACTGCATCTTCCCCCACATCCCAGCACCTAAAGACCTGGGGGACTCCATCTTCCTTTGCTACCACCATTCTTGCATTCTAACCTGAAAGAGACTTTGCCTACATGCCTTCGGTTTTCATCAACCTCTCAGTACCAGCTTATGCCTTTGGTGGACAGACTACCTGCTGTCTTAGGACTTGGGGTAATTTATGTAGATTACCTAAGAGTATTTAAAATAGTTGGTGATCAAAAACTCTAAATTCTAGGAGAAATTCAGGCTCTGTCCTCTCAACTCCTGTCACAGTCTTGCATGGAGAAGGAGCTCAGACATGAGCAAAGACAAAATTAAATCTTCAAGGACGCACAGTGTTGCTTTCCAAAAGTGGGTGGGGGATAAATTTTCAGCAGGAATTGTAGTGATCATAAATAGAACAGAGGAAATTATCTGAGTCACTTTGGATTCTATCTTTCATCTTTAATTCAGCCATTGTGGAAGCACATACAAAATGATTATGTAGTGGTTAAGAGAGTATGCTCTAAATTGGAAGCATTGATGTGAATTCATTTCTAAAATAAATGTATGTGTATATGCATGCAGGTGTGCTCATGTAAATGTGTGTATGTGTGTATGCATATGTTCATATGCGTATTGTAAGTGTATATGTGTATTTGTGTATATACATATATACATGCATATATTTCCTAACTCTAGCTGCTGAAAAGACCTAGAAGAAAAAAAAGTCTAGTAGCAATGAGCTCACGTAGTACTCAGATTTTGGCCTCTAATACCATTCTCTACTGAAAGAACAAGGACTCCTCTCCTCAGAGAAGTGATTAAATGTAGGCCTGGGACAGGGAAAGATCTAGAAGCTAATGAAACATCCTGTTATGCCGATGAGAAAGGAAATGTCAAAAAAGATGCTGAGGGCATGTCACAGGATAAAAGCTGGCAGAAAGTGGCTCCTGTTGCCCAAAACTCAAACAACTTAAATACCAAAATACATAAGGACAGTATAACCATAAACCATTGAAGAAAATAGGAATCCATGAATCTGTACTAATTTATTTAATAATTAGATAAATAAATAAGTGAATAAACGGAGTAAAAAGGAGGACTCTTGCTTGTTGTAGAATGCCAGGTGCTGACTGGTAAATGTGGAGAAACTGCTGGAGTTAGAAAATTATTATTTTATAGCTATCATAGTCAAGATTGGTCCAGGGCCAAATTACCAATGGATATTAAATCTAACAAAGAATTTTGATGAGGAGCAGGATATTTTTATGCTTTTAAACTGACTCCCAACAGATTGCCTACTAGTTTCAAGGGAATAATTATATCTACACAGTGTAGAAATCAGACAACGCCTTGATTAGGTAAACAAAATAAATCAGCAAATAAACTTTTAAAAAATTTTAAAATTTGAGATGGAATATTGCTCTGTCACCCAGGTTGGAGTGCAGTGGCACAATCTCAACTCACTGCAATCTCTGCCTCCTGGGTGCAAGTGATTCTCTTGCCTCAGACTCTCAAGTAGCTGGGATTACAGGCATGCACCACCACACCCAATTAATTTTTATATTTTTAGTAGAGATGGAGTTTCACCATGTGGGCCAGGGTGGCCTCAAACTCCTGACCTCACGTGATCTGCTCGCCTTGGCTTCCCAAAGTACCGGGATTATAGGCGTGAGCTATCGCGCCCTGGGCAAATACATATTTTGTATTTCCAGGATATAATACTACGAGAAGAACACAATATTACTCACGGGGTATTCTGGCTGGATGTGTAACATAAATGTAATTATGGGAAAACTTCAAAAAACTGAAAATTAGATATTTTCTATTAGAAAAAGGAGAAAGGAACTGTATTCTCTAAAATGTCAATGCCATTTAAAAGAGACAAAGAAAGAAAGAGAAAGAAAAGAAAGAAAGGCTGTGGCAATGTCCCAGATTAAAGGAGACTAAAGAAAGATGACCAGTGAAATACCTGATTCGGCACTGAATCCTGTATTGGAGGAAAAAAATTACGATATAAAAGACATTTTTAGGCCAATTGGAAAAATTAGACTATGGACATAGATTAGATTAAAATTTTATGTTAATGTTAAGTTTCCTGAATTAGATAACTCTGCTGTGATTATGTAAGAGAATATCTCTCAGGAAATACACATTGAATTATTTAAGGGTAAAGGGGCTTGATGTATGCAATTTCCATATGGCTTAGAAAAAACATCATATATAATATCTTATGCATTTTAATATCTATTTATTAGATTATGTAATATAATGTGTTGTATAATATAAAATTTTATTTATGTAGACAGAGATGAGATGGAGAGTGCAAATGATAAAGCAAATAGGGTAAATATTAACAGATAAATCTGAGTAAACGGTATGTCAGTGTTCTTTGCACTCTTCTTATTCTTGCTAATGTTGGTAAGTTTGAAATTATTTACAAGCAAAAGGCTTTTTAAGAAAGGAGGAAAGAGAAAGAGAGAGAGAATCTGTGTACCAGTGATGATTATTATAGCTCAAAATCTGGCTATTTTACTAGCAGTGGGATCTTTAGCAAATTATGCAATTGCTCTGTGCCTCAGTTTCCTTAACTGGCAAATTAAAATGATAGTACCTGCCTATAGGGGGCAGATGTTTATCATTATTATGGTTCTAATTTTGTCTGTTGCCCAGGCTGGAGTGCAGTGGCACCATCTCGGCTCACTGCGGCCTTGACCTCCCAGGCTCCAGTGATCCTCAACCTCTGAAGTCGCTGAGGCTACAGATGCTCACCACCCCACCTGGCTAATTTTTGTATTTTTTTTTTGCTGAGACAGGGTTTGCCATGTTGCCTGGGCTGGTCTGGAACTCCTGAGCTCAAGCATTTCACCCCAGCCTCTCAAAGTGCTGGGATTACAGACATGCGCCACTGTGCCCAACCCAGGCTGTTTTATTATTATTGACTTAAATGTCTTTATTTCATTAAAGATATACCTTAGCTGTGGGACATAAATTAGGAACTAGGGTGAGGCTTGGGGTTTGAGGCACCTAGCAGGATCTGAGACAGGTCTCTGGTTTAGGACTGAATGTGCATGAGATACAGCTGGGAGGAGGATCATTCAGATCATTCACATTCCAAATTCAAAGATTGGAGCTGCAGCCAGAGGCGATGGTGAAGAGTGAGCATGCATAAATACCCACTCTGAACCCCGCGCAGCTCGTGGTGACTCGGGTAATCATTCAGTAAGGGATTCTGAGACTCAGCAGCCTGGTGATTTTTCTAGAAAATAAAATTCAAGAGGACCAGAGTCTTTGAGTGAGGGGAGAGTGTTTCCCAATAATAAAAGCAGCGGTGAAAATAACAAATTTGATGCCTGGAAATAGGACAATTATAAATAAACCTGGTACAAGTTCTCCAAAAACAGAGATTGCCTTGTGAAAAATTCTGTCAGTTAGCAGGATGCTTAAATGACAGTATCAGGCAAGAGGAGAAGAATGTTGGCAGTGTGTGGGAGAGGTTGAAGGCCAATCCTGCTGTGCCTACGTTGGTTTCCTAATTTGGGTAGTTTCTCTCACAAGTTCCTTATTTGAAGACAGCTTGGACAGTGTTATGATTAGAAACATAATCCATTCCACATGTCCCGGGAAGCCTGAGAGGCCCAGTTGCAAGGTTTTTAGGGATGAATGCCAAGGAGGACCCCTGGAAATCTCTGTGGACCTGGAGCAAGTCACAGTTTACCTGGCCAGCCTTGAATAGTGGCTCTTAGTGGGGGCCAGGGCAGGATCTTGACAGGCCTCCTTTACTTCTCCCCTCTGTTCTGACCTCTCTCAGGACTGGGGGAGAAGGAGGAGGAGGAAGAGAGCTTGTTTGTGACCAAGGAGACGAGGCAGCAGGGAGGAGGGGCAGGTTTCTTGTGTCCTTTCTCTTTCTCCTGACTACCTCCCTTCATTCCTGAACTTTTCAGCCGCTGTGATATTTTTTTTGCAATAGAACAACCCTAACCTCACCTCATCAGAGAGGTGTGTGGAGGAAGAGGCCCAGACTTAAGCCGGAATTCCTCAGCTCTGCTACTTACTTGCTTTACCACTTGGAACCTGTTTTCTCAGCTGCAAAATGGGATAATTCCTCCCAGGGCTGTGATGAGGGTTTTGAAAGGAGGCAATGTGCATTAAGAGTCTAGGACCAGGCCTGGCTTCGGAAGGTGCCCAGTGGATGGTCGTCAGCATTATTCTGGTTCTCGCCTGAGTAGAGGTGTGGCTCTCCCTCTCTAACTCAGTGTCTTGTGGCCAGCTCCTAGGCCCTATCACAGCTCTGTAGTTATAAGTCCATCCTGAAAGTCCATCACCTGGATAGTATCTACTTACCCTTCCCCTTTTCTTTTTTTTTTTTTTTTTTGAGACGGAGTCTCGCGCTGTGTCACCCAGGCTGGAGTGCAGTGGCGCGATCTCGGCTCACTGCAAGCTCCGCCTCCCAGGTTCACGCCATTCTCCTGCCTCAGCCTCCGAGTAGCTGGGACTACAGGCGCCCGCCACCACGCCCGGCTAGTTTTTTGTATTTTTAGTAGAGACGGGGTTTCACCATGTTAGCCAGGATGGTCTCGATCTCCTGACCTCATGATCCACCCGCCTCGGCCTCCCAAAGTGCTGGGATTACAGGCTTGAGCCACCGCGCCCGGCCCCTTCCCCTTTTCTTTATGGCTTTAATGGTACTAATGCTAAAACTTGCCTTCCCTTTAACCTTTTGGAATAGCAAGCCAAGCTGAACCTGCTCATTTCTAACATAATAGTCCGCATTTTGGTGGTATATCTCTGCTTAAATTATGTAGCTAAATCACGCTCACACCTGATTTGCACTTCTTTCTAGTCATAGAAACAGCTTCACTTCTTTTTCTAGGAGTCAGACTGACCACTCCTGAGTCGATGAGAAACTCAAAGGTTTTTTCAGGGTCTATTACATCTGGTGATTTTATATATATATATAGATATATATTCATTTTCAGATAAAACCAGATCTTGTTGAGATAACGGTTTTCATGTTTCCCAGTTGAGCCTAAAGTCTTAATAGTTTGGGTGAATTATTTTTCATCTTCCTCTTATCCTATGCAACAATATGAAGCACTGTGAGTTTCTGTCTGATTCGAAATATGGATAAAATACCCTGTTATCAACTGCTAGTCAGAAGTGTAGCGACGGAAGAACTTAATTTAGAGTCAGAAGAGCATTTGAGTCTTGGCTTCACCACTTACTAGTTCCACAATCTTAGTCAAGTAAATTCACTTCTCTGAGCCTCAATTTCATCTAGAAAACGGAGATAAAAACACCCTTGCCCATAGTAGTGTTGAAATTAGAAATGGCAGCATAGAGGTGGCCATGGTAAACTGTAAAGTACATGACAATGTTCATTTAATTTATTGTATTTGTTGATTTTTTTTCACTGTGCAACTGAGGATTTTCAAAAGAGGGAGAAAACACGATTTTTGTCTTCAATGTATGGCAATTTTAAAGTTAGATGCTAGGCATTTTCTTATTTTGACTTACCTTCTCTGCTGATAACTGTGGCTTAAACTTTTATGCTTCTCTACTACTAATTATAGCATAAGAGTATCTGTCTCTTTTGAAAGGACAAATGAGCCAATAGCTAGAAGAACATTTTGTACTTCAGGGAGGAAATATGTCAGGGACATCTCAGGTAGCACGCTCTTATTGTTAGCATCATTCACCTGGATCATTTTTGTGCTGATACAATAACACCATCACCACTCAAAGTGGAAAAAAATAAATTATTGATGGCTTTGCATACTGAAGCTGGGTTCCAGAAATGGTTTGTGAATAGCAAGGACTTGAGCTGAACTCTCCAAAGGAACAATGAGGGTGGTTGGAGTACAGTGGAAAGGAGACCTCAGGGGATCAGTTTTCAGCTGCATTGTGGCCAAATTAATAATTCAAGATATTGTTTTGGGCTAGGTATCCTTTTCAGCATCTTTAAAAACCTCTCTGTCTACTGTGGTGGGATTGCTTAGCTATTCAATGTCATGCCAAGGATTTTTTTCTTAAATGCAATGCTGTATAGTAGCAAAGTGAAATATGTGAGTGTTCCATGTAGATTACAATAAACTCATTAGATCAAAATGTTTATTACAATCTCAATCTCTAAATAATTGAGACATGTGTTTTGGATTCAGAATGTCTGGTATTTTATTCAATCGATTTCCCATCTTAGATTGTAGGCATTAGGATGAGGGTAGGAAAGTGAGATTCATATATGACACAGCTCCGTATTTTCTAATATCAAACATTTTATTTTTGTAGCTAACAATGTTCTTTATAGCATTGTTTAGAAAGCTTTACTAAAGTTATTTGTGATTGCCTTTTCCATAAAAGGATTTGGCATGGCTTAAAAAGAAAGATACTAGGTTGAGAGAAAATATATATGTAAGAAGATGGAGAAAATGTTTATTTGCCAGCCTTTCTCTTGGGGAGAACTGTGTTCGGAGTGCACTGATGACCTTCCAGGTGTGGAAAGAGAAATCCCAAAAGCATGCTTAAATATCCAAAGATGATCCCTAAATTACCATGCACATGCCAAAAAGAAAAATCTGTGTTGCTCCTGAAGAGATGGGAAAAGTGTAAGGAGGGAAACAGAATTGATGAACTCAAGTGAGTTAGATTCTGAAATGATGGAAGTTGCCATGTTTGAGATTTCCTTATGATTCTGTTATCCTCTAGTGATCTGCAGCAATTCAAATTTCTCCAAATGGTTAATACTGTGGCTTTCTGGCATCAGTCAATGATGGAGATGAGCTTGGAGTCACAGAGAGTGAAATAAAAGATGCTGGTCGAGAGAGGATGGAGGCTTTAGTTGATATGTGGGTTAAAGAGATATAGAAACAGAAAACAGGTAGGATATAAATTTATCAATAATCACAATTATGAATAGAGGGCTGTGATTTACTTATCACTCCAGCTTGGAGTTTCTTGATAGTCATTGTAGAAAGGGAAGCATAGTCAATTCCATATTTCTTGTTTTCAGAAAGGGAGATGCATATTATCCCCAGGACACTTTTAAAATTCAACTTTAATTCTGGAAGGATATTCTTATGAGAGGATTTCCACAGACGGCTCCAGGTGACATAAGAAAAACAATGCCTTTGGCCGGGTGCGGTGGCTCACGCCTGTAATCCCAGCACTTTGGGAGGCCGAGACGGGCGGATCACGAGGTCAGGAGATGGAGACCATCCTGGCTAACACGGTGAAAACTCGTCTCTACTAAAAATACAAAAATTAGCCAGGCGCAGTGTCAGGCACCTGTAGTCCCAGCTACATGGGAGGCTGAGGTAGGAGAATGGCGTGAACCTGGGAGGCGGAGCTTGCAGTGAGTGGAGATCAGGCCACTGCACTCCAGTCTGGGTGACAGAGGGAGACTCTGTCTCAAAAAAAAAAAAAAAAAAAGAAAAAAAAGAAAAAGAAAAACAATGCCTTCAGGAACTGTTTGTCAGTCACTGCAGGAGCAGAATTTATGTGGCTTATCCTTGAACTATCCTTGATTAAAGTCCAGGACATGGGAGCTAAAGCCCAAACCAGTGAAAAGAATTCTCTGCGGGAATAATTAAACTGGTCTGTGTATGACAGTGTTTGTAGTGGGTGTTTGTGGCTGATGTGCCAACATCAGCTCATCCCAGTTGATCAGTCTAAGCTTGTCAAGGTAATTCCATTCCTTCTGTCAATAATTCAGTCAGGAATGAGTCTGTGACCTAATCCTGGCCACTGAGAAGTGAGGGCAGAAAAATCTAGAGACTCTGGGAGAGGTTTTCTCCAGTAGGAAATGCAGGAAGAGAACATCTTTCTTCTTTCGTGAGACACTGTTGTACAGGGATGGGACATCACAGAATGAAGCCAACACCTAGCATGGCAGAGTGGATAAACAGAAAAAGCTCTTCCTGAGCTACTGATTCAGTCAGCCCTGGAGACCTTCTAGTTTTATGCAAGCTCATATATTTCCTAATTGTTAAGTCCTTTTGAGCTGGAAATTATTTTACTTGCAGTCAGAAACAGCTTGACTGATAGATCTTTCAATAATCTGTCTTTAGCCAAGTTATTAAATGATAGAAACTATTATGGGGGAAAAGGAAAGCAAGTGGAGAGGTCATGACCCATTTTAGACTTACCTCTCCAATCAGCCTCATTTTTGTTTTCAACCACTCTTCACCTCCTATTATACTTCTATGTTCCAGGAATACTAAACTTGCTTTCTCTTGCCATTACTCTCTTGCACAGTCTAGCCCTTTCCCAAGAATAGCTCCCTTATACCCTTGAGTGAGTGTGTATGCATACACACACACACACACACACACACACACACATACACACACCCCTCCAGCCTGGAAAGTTCTGCTCAGCCTTCTTTTTCAAGTTCATTCAGAAACCACTTCCTGAGAGGTGAGGGTGGGGTGGCTCTTTTGACCTATACCCCCAACCCCTGCTCATTTAGAGTTCCTGTGGTAGGAAGTCTCTAAGTTGGCCCCAGTGATCTTTTCTTAAGGAATTTCTTCCCTTTGATGTGAGTTGAATTAATGAAATATAAATGAATTACAGTGAAAGTATTTCCTACTTATAATGTCACTTCCAAGATTAGGTTACAAAAGGATCATGTGTCCAGAACCCTTTCTCACTATTTGACTCTCTCTTTCTTGGATCATCAATTGCCAGAGGCCCCTCAAACATCTCTAGAGATGCTCATGTGGTGAGGAAACAAGGCTTGCCAACCATGCCAGGGAGTTTGGAAACAAATCTTTTTAGGTTTGCAAAAAGTCACATAAGGTAGCTTGGAAACAGATGCCCCCTCATTCCCAAATGAGCCTTCAGATGAAAGCATAGCCCTTGTGGAAGCTTGGCTTCAGCTTTATGAGAGATCTTGAGCCAGAGGAACCCAGCTCATCTGTGCCTGCATTCTTGATCCAAACAAATAAAGAGATAGCAAATATTTGTTGTTTTGAGCCACTAAGATTTGGGGTAATTAGTTACACAGCACAGGTAACAAATACAATATCTCTTCTCTGGGTTCCCACAAAAATCTGTAGTTTCCCCATCACAGAACTTGTATTATAATTATCTGGTTATTCATCTAACCATTTAACTAGATTGTATAGTCTGTGAAGATAAAGACATTGTTTTGTGCAGCACTGCATCTTCAGCAAATAACACTGTCTTGGTACATAAAAGTATGCTAATTCTCACTGAATAATAATAGATGTTTGGGACTCTACAAAGTATGTGGCACAAACATGGCTGTGGATATAAGAAGTTGGGTCAAGGAGGTGAGTACCATAGAGAAGGACAATACAATTAATACCAAATTATAAAATATTTATTAATATAAAAGATGTGTAAACAGACTGAGCACCAACTAAGATGGTACTAATAGATAAAGTAACATTTTGAATATTATATCGTGATAATACACTGATGTTGTGGTAAATGGTCAGTAAGGAGAAAGGGCATCACATGGTGTAAAGAACACTGGCCAAGTAAGCAAAGAATCAGAATTCTGCACCCTGCCTTTCTACTGAAGAGCACTGGACCTGGGCAGATGGCCTGACTTTCTGGGCCTCAGTTTCTTAATGGTGAAGTCAAAGAAGGCATTACATCTTAAAGATTCCTTTTAACTCCAATACTCTGCTTTACATATAACTTTATTCTGTTGAGCACTTATCTCAAACTAGTTCAGAGCAGTGGTGCTTATCTTTTTGTCTTTTCATCTCATCATATTTGAAGGAACACGTGTCCCTGTGAAACAGTGATTCTCAGCCTCTATGGAGGAAAGTGACATATCACATGATGGGCCTGTTAGAATTTCTGAGTAATATGTGTAGTGTGAAAAGATCTCCCAGATGACTCTGACCTACTTGATACCCACTTTTGAAAATCTCTGAGGTAATACAAAATGACAGACCAATAAATTTTGGTCCACAGACCAGAGATTCTGCTGTTTGATAAAAACGAATACAGTATAATTTAACTATATGTTTAGTTAGAAGCTTAAAAGAAATAGCTGAAAAATAATCTCAGTTGAAAAAAAAAATCAATAAGCAAACCACTCTGGTAGAGTTGCATCAGAATATAGTTCTTGGAAACAGCATCACAAACTTTCCTATTTTCTAAAGTTTCTGTACTTACATGAGCCTCTGAAACTGGAAATCTATCATGTACTTAGAAGGCCATACTTCAAGGCATTTACCACATCACCAGATTCCTATATCTACAGGATATTGTTGTCAATATCTTGAGTGAAAGACTCGTAACGCTCTAAATAGTTTACAGCAGTTTTTTCTAAGATGTCATAATCATCATGGTAACAATAATACCCAGCGTTTAATTCCTTCATTTTCCAAAATGCTTTTCACCTGTCACTGGATTATCCTCACAATGTGCCTGTTAGGCAAACAGTGCAGGAGTCCTGAACATTGTGTTTTTCCTGCATGTTCACTCACTTAGTCTATGTACACAGTAATCCAGAGCCCACTGTTTGTCAGAGGACTCAACAGAGATAAAACACTGAATAAGACATTAATGGTTGATGTTCTTGGGGGCTGAGAATGTATAAGGATAGGTAGGTATTTAAACAAAAAATTTCAATGCTGTCAGGTACTTTGTTTTCTTTTCCTACTGCGGCCTGTGCATCTATCCTTTACCTGGCCCAGACCTGGTGCCAAGAGTGAAATCATTTAGACTTTAATGCACCAGCAAATATCCCTTCACTCATATACCATCCTATGATGAAAAATAATTGCTTTTACTAACTTTTTAACTTTAGTTCTTCCATAAATTCCAGAAACATAAGAAATATGTGGCTCACTGTTTAACAAAAGCCATTTCTCAGGAGTACTGATGTTCCTTTGATTAGAGGGACCTTCTCTTAGAAGAAGCTCTGAAGCCTAGAAGCTCAATCAGTGGGATGTGAGAAGTTTTAATCTTTGAAGGAAGCCAGTGTTATGTTGGAACTGGTGTAATGGCTCCTGAGAGCCAAATGTATACGTGTTTTCCCAACTCAGTGTCCAGAAATGTCAGAATGATAGCTTGAAATTTTCCGTGGTGGGAGTGTTTTCACCTAGAAAATTGAAACCCCTGAAAATCAGAACTTCTTTCCTTCTGGGGAGCCAATTGTTAAATATTTACCAGCATATTTGGGTTTGAATATAATTATACACTCTGTATTAATTTCTTTTCCCCTCCCCCACATATATGGGTTAAAAATTCCCTTAATTTGGCATGTAAATGTATGCAAAATAGCAAACAATTCATGTTTTATGCTGAGAAGCCTGGAACATTAATAACACTGCAATCTTAATTACGCAGCTACCAAACCAATGCTCATTAGAAACCGCCCTCCTATATTGCCACCTATGGAAAATACTCTGCTGAAATGCACTTTGCTTCTATGATTGACAAAGACATAGCTTTCATCTTGCTGAAAAAAAATCAAATCAAAACAGGAACATGCAAATAAATATCTTCATCTTGAAGATTTTGTTAATCATCATTTTGAACACATTAATTCTTTTCTTTAATACATACCTCAAACCAAAGCACTTCTCTGGAAAGATGTTTCTGTTCCTCTCAACCGTCTTACTGTTTTCTCAGTAATCATGCTGGAAATTTAAATGTCCTCTGAGTGCTCACTAGAGCAGCAGGGCCACAGAAGAGGTTCAATAAATATGTATTGACTACATCAATTTTAAAAACTTCTTTGTAATCCTATGCAACAAATTAGCAAGCATGGAGTTTTTTTTTGTTTTTTTGTTTTTTTTTGTCAGAATGTGCATCTTTCTTTCACTGCCAATACTAATGTAAGTCCTTATTATCACAGCTTTTCCCAGCTACTTATCTCATTCTGGCCTCTCTCCACTGTTAAGCATTCACACAAAAGGCTTTAACTGAGTTTATGTTGTGGAGTGAGTACTGGTTTTAGGACTGACATGAACCAGATATCCTGTCATCAAGATGGGAGAAACACAAATGGACACAAAACACTGTCTGCAGTATGACAAGGGCTGTAACCACAGCAAACACAGAATGCTATAAAAGTGGAGAGGAGAGGGAGTAGAACTATTTTAAGTGGTAGAGAGTCTTGAACTGACTTTTGCAGTATGCCTAGAACTTTGCTAGGGGAACAAAGTGGAAAACATAGCCCAGGGAGAGGGGAAATAGTATGGGGTGCGTTCGGTCTTGAGCAAAAGCAGTCAGGATTCAGATTACTTGAGTTAAATTCTGACTTTGTCACCTCTGAGTGACCTTAGGCAAATTACCTAGACTCATTTTATAGATGAGCCACAGTTGCCTTGTCTATAGAAGGGGACCATGTAGCCTATAAGACTTTGAAGAAGATTAATAGGGCTAATGAATGGAGATTTCTTAAGATGGAGTTTACCACACCTTAAATGCTCCATAAATGCTAGATTTTTTTCTACTAGTCCAAATAGAGGGAACAGCATTTGAAAAATTATGGAGGTGAGAAAAAAGCATAGTCGGTTTCAGGAAGGGCAAGCTTACCTTAAAGCAGAAATACTGAGTGTTGGTTGGAGAGTGGAGAAAGACGAAGCTGGAATGGCAGATGGCAACCAGAGTCTGGAGGACCTTGTGTGACATGCTCAATTCTTTGGACTTTAAGCTGGAAGTGATGAGGATCTATTAAAGGATTTTAAGGGGACACAGACCCATTTTGCTTCCTGCTACTAAGTTGAACATTATTTTTATTGTCACTCTCCTTCCCAAAACCATCAAATGGAAACAGAGACAATGTTTATTCAACATAGAAAGACATTTTATTTAGGCTACTGCAGTGGGGAAAAGGGACTCCAGTTGAACTCAACTCCACTAAAAAAAAAAATAAAAAAGATGGAAGACTTTGTAAACACTAGTATGCTAAAGGAAAAGTACTGAAGGATATTGGTCAGGGGTGGTTTTGGCCAGTGTGATTAGGCCATTTGTGTTTGCTAACTGGTACTTATGGAAGTTAAGGTTCCCACCTTCCTACAAAAACTGAGCAATAGAGGTCCTATTCTTCCTGAAGACCTCAAAGGGATTGATCCTAGGTGCTTAAGAAGGACATTCCTGGGTTGTAGAAGATGCATCTCAAAGGGACAGAAAAGATTGTCAATTGCAAGCTTTCTGAAGTAAATGCTCTGAGAGAAAGATGTCAGAGGCCTACAGTCTGGGTTTAGCTGAAAAAACAGTAAATTCTTTTGGCAGTGTTGAGCTTTCCTCAAACAGATATTTTCAGGGGACTGAGGTCATCCTAAGAACATGGCCTTGGGCTGATAGAAGGCATGCTGGAGCTTAAGTCTTGTAGTGTGGGGGTGAGGATAGACAAAATCATTTTTTCTCAGAGTTTGCAGTTCTCGTAGGCCAAGGTTGAGACTTAGACCTAGTTAAGAAGATGGCTCGGAGGAACCTGTCTAAAGTTCGGTCAAGGACAGAATCTTTGTCAACCCCTTCTAGTAGCTCTTTTTCTTACTGCATGGCATTTAACAGCTTTTTGCTTAACTTTCTAGACCCTTCATAATCTGATCCTCTCTGCTTGAGAATACTCTCTTATTTTGGACTCTGGGTTTTTACCTTTGTTGTTTCCTTTCTCCTCTGCCCCTTGCATCATAGTCAGCCTTCAAAGCCCCACTCAGTGAAGATCCTATCTCTGCAAAGGCTTATTTGATAACTCCACACCCTCTTCAGTGAACTGGAAGATTCCGTTTTCTTGCCACACAAATTCGCACTTAATTATCACACAAACTGTGTTTGGGAGATTTGAAATTAAAGAAAGTTTAATGGACTTAGAGTTCAGAGGGGTTTGAATCTCACTTCTTCCACTGAGCAGCTTCTGGACACAAGCAAGTCACATCTCTGAACTTTAATTTCTTTATTTGTAAAATGATGATAATACTAACCCCCAAATATTATTATAGTTGAATTAGATTACATAATATTTCTGAAGGCCCCCAACATGGTGCATAGCCTAAAGTTCATGTAACCTAGATGTTTATTGATCTTTTATCATTTTATGTATACTAATATATCATTTTCCTAATTGAATTTTAAAGTTTTCCAGACCCAAAAATATGGCTAATAGTATTCTCTTCTACAATCTCTATCAGAGCATAGAGAGTATAACAGGCACTCAATAAATCCTAGCTGAAAGAATTGATTAATTGCATTCTTAGAAGAAAGGGGCTGAGTGTGTTGTACATTCTGTGAAGAGTTTAAGAGATGCTCTATAAGGAAATGAATCCTCCAGATACCTACAAAACAGAGGCTGAAATAATATAGTTTTAGGAAGCATTAATTTAGATTAATAGGCTTTTTGATCTCAAAAGACTCTCCAATAGCGTTTTCGACACTAGAACAGTCTAAGCAGAAGTCTTAAAGAAAACTAGGAAACATATATAATTGTGTGTAACTCTGAAAAAAATCTGGCTGAACTCTGAAAAAAAATCTGGCCCAGCATTGAAAAAAAAAAAATTGCAATCAAAACTGGAATTCCTCATCCCCTCACTCCATTCTTGCTGGGTCGGCTATCTCAGAGTAATTAGCTTCTAAACATCCTCATGTAATAAACGAATAGACCAGCAGACTCTGAGAGTGATTTATTATTCATCATGAATAGCAAGTGAATGAAATAATTTAACATCCACTAATCTCTAAAAGGGACCCACTCATTTTTAATCATCTAGTGTGACATGTGATCACTCATTCACTTACATCCCCCCGAGCTCATCCTACTGCATAGTGAGCAGCAGAACGCTATTTATGTACTTCTGTGACATGAGTGTATCATTAGGTGGATATTACAGCCTGTGGAATTGGGACTATGTTTTTGTGCAGTGTGACAACTTGACACAATCCATACACATGTCACCTTTTGCATCCCATTAGTATCAAGGGAACCCATAAATGCTAATATGGCATAGTGATAATTATACAGCTCACAGTTCTGAGGCTGGGATTAGAAATGGCAACCAGGTTGACGGTTATAGATTGTGGTGGTTTGTCATATGAGAGAGAATGCTAAGGGAATGGTAACTGGATGATAATCTTTGTCACGAGACAAAGTCTAACTGAAGCATTTCCTATTCTAATTATAATTGCACTGGTGAATATTGTACTGTTTATTTTTGAGCCACAGGAGAATGTAGAATCAGTATCTTAATGTCTGGTGTATTTGGAGAATTTCCTTTATCTAGCCACATTGTGTATATTTCTTAAAAATTTGAGAAATATAGAGCCAAGTTTTGCTGTAATTATAAATCTACATATTTCTAAAAGGGCAGAGGAGAAAATTAAATTGACTAGGAGGCCAGTTAAATTAGCCAGTTAATGTATTTTGGCTTTGGTACAAAAATTAGTAATAATTGTCATGAATACAGCCCAGTATTTTTGAAGTGCCTGCGTGGTGCCATGCACTGTTCAGACATTATCTTATTTAATTCTCGTCACTATACTGTGGGGTGGGCAATATTATTCCTATTTATACATGAAGGAATGCCTTAACTCAACCTTTGGTTTTATCAATGTTGACAAAACAGTTTAGGAAACAAAAATTTGACTTTGATCATGTGACTTATTTAAAAAATATTAAGTTTAAAATTACCTCCGTTCTTCTTTTCTTAAGATTAGTCTTTTTGTTTGGCTATAACTTTGGTATAATTATTATTTTATGGAAATTTATTATTTTAAAGTTATTTCTACTATTACATTATTATTTTTAGTGCAATTATTATTTCTAGTATAAACTCCAAGAAAAGGAGTATTTCTTTTTTGTGCCAAGGTTCAATAGGTCAATGTATATGAATGAGTATATGAGTCACCTAGGGCAGAATCTTGTTAATATGCACATTCTGACGCAGCAGTGGCAGAAGGTGCAGTATGAGATTCTGCACTTCTAATAAGCTCCACAGTGATATTACTACTGCTGGTCCAGAGACTACATATAGGTTGAGAAGTAAAGTGAGGCAAATTGAATTCAAACTCTCTGTAAAGCAGTCACCATTCTGGCTTGGAAGTTAAAGGAGCCATAGCTTTTTTTCTCTCTCTCTTTTATTGGGGTGGTTAAATCTTTCTTTTTTTTTTTTCTCCATGAGTCTTGTAGATCAGGGCAGAATCCATGATTTTTCTTTTTGCTCTTCAGACGTATTTATATTTCACTGGGGTTATCTTTAGCTATTCATATAAGACCACTCCTGATAGGCTACATTGGTAGTTATAGTAAAAGAGTGACCCATATCTCTTCCAAACTCCAGGAAGTGCAAGCAGGTGCAATTAATTTGAAATAAAAAGACCAAGCAATAGAATATATAGGACAGGAAAAATCCATTCTGGGTGGCTTTTACCAAGTCATTGATTGGCAGTTTGACAGGGGAGCACTAGGGATTTAAACCTGTGTATTAGAGTGTTTGGAGGATATTACTTGTGTAAAAGACACTAACCTATATAAGCCTCTATGGTTCATAGGACTGTTCTGTCTTTGACTTGAAAGCCTACCTTTAATGTAATGAAGGCTTTACATGTGTCAGAATGTGAAGCAAGTGTCCTTGTAGGTAGACATTTCTATCATTATAGGTGACTGTCAGAAACCAAGGGCCCTTAATATGCCTTCTTCATGTGAAATACTTGCCTTGGTGTTTTAGAAGAATGGAAGAATATGTTCTGAGCTGTATGGCCAGTGGAAGAGTGCTGATCTCACCAGATCTTGGATGAAGCCAAATATTTACTGAAAACAAGTCAGGTTCATGGAAGTAGCAAGTGATATCAAGAGAGAGGAGGCTCTAGGGTCAAACCCAGTTGGGTTTGAATTCTGGCTTTGCCTCTACTTGGTCATGAGACCTTGACCAACACATACATTTTCCTCTTCAAAATGGACAATATCACTGCCACATAAGTTAGTGTAAGGGGAATGCTGTCTCCAGTGTTAAAGACCTCACCCCAAGTAAGTGCTCTATTAATTGTAGTTTCCTTTTCCCCTTTGCACGCACCAAACATGGGCATTTCAGATATAACTGCAAGCCACGCTTTTCGGCTGATTTGTGAGAGGAAGGTATTGATACATTTCGTCAACAATGTTTAAATCACATCCTCTTAACCTCTGGTAATATCAATGTCAGTAAAAACCAGCTTAGGAAAGGAA
This sequence comes from Papio anubis, assembly GCF_008728515.1. NCBI lineage: Eukaryota > Metazoa > Chordata > Mammalia > Primates > Cercopithecidae > Papio > Papio anubis. Next base: position 113,110,317 of record NC_044977.1, on the reverse strand, counting down.
AATAGGAATTCAATCACACAGTCTATTTTGAAAATAAAAAAGCTTTGGATCCCTCCTCCTCTTCCCTTCTCTTCTCCTTTTCCTATAGCTCTTTCTCCTCCTCTTCTTCTTTTCTTACTCTCTGCCTCCTTTCCTCCTTTCCCAATTCCTTCAACTTTTCTTCCTCTCCTTCTCTTTTCTTTAAAGTTTATATTTAGGTAAAACTTTGGTGCCATCATTTCATTTACCACTATAATCTATAAGAAGAGAAATACTTTTCTTCTGTTCAAAAACGAAAGGAACCTGAAAAACTCAACTGACTTTTCAATATATTTCCATATATAGATATATTTCACAAATTATGCCCACACCCATGTAATTCCTTACAGCAGGCAAAGTCCAGCCTCCTGGTGTATACTTCTCTTAGAGGCTTATTTTAGATTTAAGAAGATTTATGGATAAAAAAGGCAATATCCTGGAATACGTACTTTTTTCCTTCCTCTTATAAAAGTACGAATAGAATTTGTACCAGAGGATGCAAGATCATTCTTTTCATTTAAAGAATAACTATGAAATCTCAGTTCTTCCAAGATTACTGATACAATAGGTCAAATACCTTAATCTGATTTTGTTTTAGCATCTTTTTCCATGCATTTGTCATTTTTTTTTCTCTTTAGTAAACCTTAGTAATTTTGATACAATTTTTCTGGTTTGTTCTTTCTCGTTGCTTAAAACCTTTCAATGTGAGGATTCAAATACTTGCTTAAAATAGGGACCCTTTATGGAAATAAGAGAGGATTAGTATTCAGAGAAGAGAGCAAGAACTTAAGACTTGGTTTCCTGAGGTTACTTTAAGAAGTAGAATCAGCGCAAGAATCTGACTCCGAAGTTTTCGTTTCTTTGATTGACCAACAAACTACATTGCCTGTAATTGGGCACTACAGTGCTGGACCATTAAATAGGATGAAGACCAATATAAGAATGAGAAAATTAATATGTCTTAGAGTTCAAAACATATATCAAATCCCTTTGATATTTGGAAACCTTTTATCTCCCATGACATATAGCATTATCGTATACTTCTAATGGTCTATCTAATACTTCTATACTTTCAATTTCTCATCTGTGAAGTCACAAATCAAAGTTGAGATCTTCTTTTGCATGACTAGGAAAACTACTTTCCCCTACTTCTGATTTGCCCTTTGACTATCACTTCTTAGTTTGACTCAACTCATTTGCATATAAAAATCCTCCATTTTGGATGAAAGCTTTGTTGTGTTTTATATTTTTCCATTCTGATGAGCTTCTACACTCCTTTTTTTTTTTTTTTCCAGTTCCCCACTAATATTTGCCTTCTCTGCCTCTTTGGTAGACTTTCTTCATAGCTTTTGAGCTCCTGGCTGCCTCTTTGAGAACGGGGGTCTGTCTGCCAGAGGTGGCTTTCAGCCCTGTCTCCTTCTGAGAATAGAACTTCTCTTGGAGATCTTTTCTGTTTCTGCCTTATTCCAAACCAGTGTTTAACCCCTCTAAGGCTTTCTCCTTTTTGTCAGATCAGCACAAGAGGGGAAATTCCTCTTCCCTGGAATTATCCAGTAGTGTTCTTAGATCCTATGTGGTCCCTCTCTAGACAGGATTTTTTGCTTGCTTGTTTGCTTTTTGGTTTTTTAAGTCAAGACCATTTTCTGAGATTTTTACACAAATTAAAACAACAACAACAATAATGCAGTTTCCTACCATACATCACAAAGAGGCCCAAAAGCCAAGGTGTTGATTGCTAGCAACCAGATCTTAAAATAATGTTGATGTTGTACCCACCTATAAGTTAAAGCACAAATAGCAGTTCTACCATTGAAAGTTCCCTGTATTGCATTCACAGTTAGGACTTTGCAGCATTTGAGTTTGACTCCTACTTAATACTTTACTTTCCCAGTCTTATTTGGCAAATCTAGTTAATTAATAGCCTTATTTTAATAGGGAAGCAAAGTTTCTCCTCCTTAGGCTTTATTAAGAGACCAATTGAGACAAGAACAAAGTAAAAGTCTGCCTCAGGCACAGAGAAATATAAAGGATAATGACATTCCTTTGAACATGTTAAGTGGACACTTTTCCATCTCCTTTCCACTCCCCCCCCCCGGCCCCAGTAGTACATCAGCTTTTAGTCTATAAGAAAATAGTAGGTAGTATTGGAGACACTTCTATTTGGGCCAGATTTCTTTCTATAATAATAGCTGTAGGGCTTTCAAATAATTCAAATTGCACATGTTTCACTTTATAATATGTTCCCCTTTCCAAGTCATCTGCCCAATATAAGAGAAATATTTGGATAATATCATCCTCTTCCTTTTCCTCCTCCCCCTCCTTTTCCTCTTCCTCTTCTTTGGCAAATTTCTATGCAGGCATAATATGTCTGATATTTCTATGAGGAAGTATATAAAGAATATTCATGTCAACTGCAAAATTTCCAACCTAAAATTCCATAGGATATTAAATAGAACAAACATAAAAAGATGTAGAGAAAATAGTATTAAGTGTCTTGGGCAAAGATTAAATAGGATTACTCTTATTCTTATTCTTGGCTTAGCCTGTGATTTCACGTGTGAAAAGGTTGTTTATGAATTTTCTGTTTAACAAATTTCTAAGAATTTTCCTAGACTAATCTATTATTTCAAAAAATAGCCATATAGTTCCACTTCGTGATCCTTGAGATTATGTCTTATATCAGTTTCTGAAAAAAAGATAGATTGCATTAATTCTTGAAAAATAATCTTTTTGTGAGCATGAACTTTGTATTTCCGGTTTCTCTCTAGTCCCTCACTTTTCCTGAAAAACCTCTGGCTAAGCCCTTCCCATTTACTACACAACTATCCTAATTACAATTTAGAGAACTGACTGGCTGGGTTGAATGCATCAAAAAATATGTCTTCTGGTGATGAATCCTGTCGTTTACTCTGAACCAACACAGCTATGAGCTGTGCTTTTCAGCTTCCTAATTAACAAGGAAAAACAAGGTTGAACTGTTAAGATACTTCCTTGTATTAAAGCTGCATTTCAAGTCTCCGTAAACATAAAATGCCTTTCTACCAGTTAGGGTAGTTTTGTAGATTACAGTGCTTCCTCATCTCAAGGAATCAATCTAGGAGTGCTGATGCATTTCATCACTGACTGAGTAAAGTCAAATTGATTATCATATTCATTAGTGGTATCAACCTTGTCTCTATCCTTAGCATCATAATATCAGTTGCAACATATTATACATCAGTGAATCATTCTCTTTTTTCTTTTAGCTCATTATATGGGGAAAATCCTATTAGAAGAGGCCCACATTTAAAAATATTAAATATACCATTGTTCTTTCTCTCTGAATTGCATTCTTATTTCAGGCCTGAGGGCAAAGATAGGAGTTTTAGCTCATACCATTCTTTCACAAACTTTGACTTTCACTAACATGAGTTAAGAAACATTGCCTACTTGGAAAGAAGGCAAAGAGAGGGTGACATGTCCTTTCAATATCATATCAGACTGTTAACAGGCCTATCCAAAGATTATTTAATTATTCAGGGGAATATACCTCTGTTTGATTATATCTAAATATTGACTAAAAATCCATTTTCTGTGAAGTTGCATGATTTTTGGTAAATTTTTATCTAGTAGAGATTCAAATAATTTCTGCCCAGAAGAAAAGATAACCCCAAAGGTTATGGTTTTATTGCTCTGTAGGATATATTAATCAGTTTTGTATGTGATACCATCTTATTCAAATGTTTTTGCCCCCATGCCTATATGATTCCTCTGCTCCACTCATTCTTTGAATCAGCATTACTGTCTAGCTGGTTCTCTTATTAATAAGTTAAATAAATATTTAACTCATGCTTATTCTATATTTGTATGCATTATGCTTTATAACTTCTTGAAAATTATACTTTGACAAGTACCTCTCACATGCAAAGTTGGTGTGAGAGTTTTTTTTCTGAAAAGTAATCAGCCAGAGAAGCCATCACTAATTAGTTTAGACAAATGAAAATTCATTTAAATCTATTTTAGTATCCAACACTACCTCAAGGACATATAAACCTCATTATTTAAAATATTGATTTTCTAACAATATGTTAAGGAATTGTCTTGGGTTCAATGCAACAGATGGAGGATCCTTAAGGCATGCTACCTTTAACAGTGCAATTAACGGAAACATAGTGAAGCAGTCACCTTTATCCAGCGAGCCTTTCAAAAGAATTTTGATTACCCTGGCTTGCATGAGAAAATATAAATTCCTTTCAATTTCTTCAACAAAAATTTTATCCATACTGGAATTGAATTTATTTTTTAAAACAAACAAATGGCAGTACCTTTCTGCTTAAACTAATTCTCCACGTAAGCCTATGCAGCCCTTTGTCGTTACTGTTGCTGTTGTTTTTATTCCCCATGTGACTGGTTTGTAAAAAAAAATTAAATGTTTTGAGCACGTGATACCTAATGAACAAATATTTACAAAGTCAAAAAATATAAAAATGTATATCGTAAAAAATTTTGCTTTTACTGCTGTCCCCATCATGCTATCACCACCCTTTCCCTATTAGCTTAAGTATCCTTCCAGGTCTTATTTATGAAAATAATAGCACCTACGACTACACCCTTATTTGACTCTCATTTCTACACATAAAGAAGCAAGCTATACACAACGCTTGGTACCTTATCATTTCACTAAGGTATATGGATATATTGGTGATCTATTCATATTGGTACATAAAATACTTTCTCACATATATATTCTTAACACAATGTAGCCTTACCCTAGGTAACAAATGATAACTTTGGTAATGAAATCTCAGATGAACACATAAGGGTGCCATGCAATACACTAAACATTTAATATACCAATGAATATTCTAGGTGCTTGAGGTGCAGAATATAGTAAGACCCTGATCTGATCTTAAAAAAACTGAACGAAAACAAGCAATAGGGAAAAGACCGCTTATTCAATAAATGGTGCTGGGTAACTGGCTATCCATATGAAGTGACAAAAATGGACTCAAGATGGATTAAAGACTTAAATGTGAGATCTCAAACTATAAAAAATCCTAGAAGAAAACCTAGGAAATACCATTCTTAATATCAGTCTTGGCAAATAATTTATGGCTAAGTCCTCAAAAGCAATTGCAACAAAAACAAAAATTGACAAGTGAGACCTAATCAAACTAAAGAGCTTCTGCACAGCAAGAGAAACTATCAAGGGAGTAAACAGACAACCTACAGTGGAAAAAATATTTGCAAACTATGTACCCAACAAAGATCTAATATCCAGAGTCTATAAGCAACTTAAGCAAATCAAAAAGCAAATAATCCCATGAAAACGTGGGCAAAGAACATGAACAGACACTTCTCAAAAAAAAAAAAAAAAGATACACAAGTGGCCCACAAACATAAGAAAAAATGCTCATCATCACTAGCCATCAGAGAAATGCAAATCAAAACCACAGTGAGATACTATCTCACACCAGTCAGAAAGCCTATTCTTTCTTTTCTTTGCTTTTCTTTTTTTTTTCTTGGAGACGTGGTCTCGTTCTGTCACTCAGCCTGTAGTGCAGTGGCACAATCTCGGCTCACCACAACCTCTGCCTCCTGGGTTCAGGTGATTCTCCTGCCTCAGCCTCCTGAGTAGCTGGGACTACAGGCATGTGCCACCATACCCAGTTCATTTTTTTACTTTTAGTAGAGATGGGGTTTTGCCATGTTAGCCAAGCTGTTCTCAAACTCCTGGCTTCAAGAGATCCACCTGTCCCAGCCTCCCAAAGTACTGGGATTACAGGTGTGAGTCACCACTCCTGGCAGAATGACTGTTCTTAAAAAGTCAGAAAATAGCAGACGGTGAGGCCGTGGAGCAAAGGGGACACTTATACACTGTTGGTGGGAGTGTAAATTAGTCCAACCATTGTAGAGAGCAGTTTGGAGATTTCTCAAAGAAATACAAGTTGAACTACCATTCGAGCCAACAATTCCATTACTGGGTATATGCCCAAAGGAAAAGAAATTATTCCACTAAAATGACACACACATCTTATGCCCATCACAGCACTATTCACAATAGCAAAAACATGGAATCAGCCCAAGTGCCCCAAAACAGTGAATTGGATTAAAAACCGTGGTACATATATACCATGAAACACTATACAGTCATAAAAGAGAATGAAATAATGTCCTTTGCATCAACATGGGACTAACACAAAAACAGAAAAACCAAATATGGCATGTTCTTACTTATACATGGGAGGTAAGGATTGGGTACTCATGGGCATAACGATGGGAACTATAGACACTGGGGACTATTAGAGGGTGGAGAGAGAGAGGGGGACACAGGCTGAAAAACTACCTATTGGGTACTATGCTCACTACTTGGGTGATGGGGTCAGTCCTACCCTAAACCATAAACCTGCATATGTACACCTTGATTCTAAAATGAACATTGAAAAATAAAAAATAAAAAAAAGAGAGAAACTCACTCTCTTGTACTAGAGACCAGATATAACTAAAGTGCAGAGTGGTCAGTGCTATAATAAAAGCATTTTTTAAATGTATTGAGGACATAATCCAAGGAGTGATGAATTTTGCCCTAGGGAATGTGGGAGAGAAGTTCAAAAGACAACAAAGCATTTTGGGAGGCCATGGCAGGTGGATCACCTGAGGTCAGGAGTTCAAGACCAGCCTGGCCAACATGGCAAAACCCTGTCTCTACTAAAAATACAAAAATTAGCCAGGCATGGTGGCGTGCGCATGTAAAACCAGGTACTCGAGAGGCTGAGGCTGGAGAATCACTTGAACCTGGGAGGCGGAGGTTGCAGTGAGCTGAGACTGCACCATTGCACTCCAGCCTGGGCAAAAAGAGCAAAATTCCATCTCAAACAAAAACAAAAACAAACAGCAAGAACAACAAACAAACAAAACCCCACAAAAACATGACATTTGAGCAGTGGGTCTTGAAATAATAATATGATGCATACCCAAGTCATTTCTTAGTCTAAATGATGAGGTTCACAATTTTTGAAAGAAATTATTTGACTCTAATTATCCTTTTTAAACTTTCCTCCCATTACTCTACCCTAGAATATCAGGATAAGTAATTTTGCACTCTCCTTGGTGTTCACATCTTTTAAGTGTTTATCGATTGTTTCATGTTTTATCATCAGTTTGCCAAGCCCACCTAGCTTAGTGCCTTTCAATTCCTCTCCTACACCAGCTGCCTTTCTTCCATTCATGAGTGCAGCCTGTTCCTGGCTTTCCAGCCCACATGACACTGCTATATATTCTGAAAACAGATGTTCAGAAGCAGCCCTTTTCTAAATGTGAATACAAACAATTCCCTGGTATGGGTTCCCTACCTTTCCAATGATTCTTGCCAGCTTAGTTCATTTGCACATTTCATTCCCAATCTATTTATCCCAATGTAATAGCTTAGTCACCAAGCTCTCATGCTAAATAAGAGCTCTTGAAATGCCAACCCGAACTCCTCCCAGTATGACTTGCTATCCATTTATTTTCATTTGTTTACAGTCTATTCAACCTTTCAGCTGGCTTTTCAACCATGAGATAGTGTCCATATAGATGTCAATTTTTATTAAGCTCCTAACTAATTTTAAAGCACCACGCAAGATGCTTTTCTGAAGTTCTGTACATCTGCTACTCTGAACTCCCACGTTCCTTAATGGTGCAATTCTCTAGAAATGACCTATCAAATATGATGAAGCTCACTGCTCATGATCTGCATTTCATGCCAGTTCTTTTCTTTTCCTGACCCAGGCCTGTGTGGTGAGACCACAATGACACTTAGTGGTCAGGCTAGCATTTTGGCTGGCCTAATGAGCCACTGTTATTCTTCACCAACTGTGGTGATTCCATGGGGCATAATATTTTTAAAATTCTCTTTCCCCAAGATTCTCACCAGCCTAGAAATTGGCTGGAGTTCTGCTATTATTCTCATCTCAGAGCAATCAGTGAAGAGGTTTCAAGTACAGAGGCATAGTACATCACCTCCTTGAACTGCCGGCTTTGATTTAAGGATGAGAAAATCTTGAGCAGCCAAACAGAGCTCAAGGTTGAATTGTTTTACAAAAGTCTGGCAATTTTGCCCAAATGCATCAATTTCTTTGATAGCATCAGATAATATTAACATGGCACACTTTTTAAATTACAACCCCCAATATTCCTGACCTCCTTTTCTGGCTTTATTTTTCTATTTAGCATTAATCCCATGTGATATACTTCATATTATACCTACATTTTATTTTTCTGTCTTCACCTCCCCCGACCCCTTTAATGTAAGTTCCATGAGGGAAGGGATTTTCCTCATGACTGTTTTCCTTTATGTTCAGTGCCCAAAAAGGTGCCTTGAACATAGGAATTGCACAGTAGGTGTTGGATGGCTGAATGTATGAAAGAATGCTTTTATATACAGTGCACATCAGCTTAATAAATTATTCTTTTTCTCTACTGGGCTCAGTCCACTTTTTTTCTGTTTCTACTGATATACTGCCTTTTCTCTTCCTCATCTCTAGCATCCATTTGAATACTTCCTCCATATTTGTTACCTCTTGGAAACTTTTCTTGAACTGCCACAGGGAGGTCAACTCCTCTTAGTTCTCAATTTATGTTTATGTTGTTCAGTTTTTGAGGACAGCAACTCTTTCACATGAGGCTATCCTCTCTTCCAAATGCCTTAATATGCTGGGTGGTAAATGCTGCCAGCATTGTTATTTCTGCCACATCAGCACATATGCGATGGGAAGAAAAACACTGTTTGGTTTCCAGATTTGAAGAGTAAAATGTGCATTATGCAAAATGGTGCCTTGTCTTTAACGGGAGTAGTACCAGGTTTAAATCCTAGCTGTCTTTACCGTCTATTTGACCCTAAATAATTGTTAAAATGTTCTGATCCCTAATGCCTTCATCTATAAGATGAAGTTAATAATATTAACATCTTTCTTGCAGGGTGAATGTGGGGCTTGGGGCTAATATGTATCAAACCCCATACTTGATAAATAGGCATTACCACTAACTGGCTATTATCAGTATCATTGTTGTTGTTATTGTTACTGTTACTATTATTGTATCATTCCTCCTTCCTATGATTTACCACCTATACTGTGCAGGAATCTCCTCTCCAGTACAAAAAATACATTCCGCTATTTCAATTTGGGATTACATTTTCCATCCATCCATTTATTCAACAAGCATTTTTTGAGAGCCTAGCATGTGCCAAGTACAACACTGAGTGCAAGGAATACAAAAACGAATGCACGTTAGTCTCTGCACCTTCATAGCTTTCAGTCTTTGGCATTTATTTACTCATTCAGCAGAATAATTCAACAAATATTTAGTGAGCATTGATTGAGTCCCAGCTGCAGTTATGGGGACCTGGAATACTTGAGTGAAAAAAGAAGATGGAGATTACTTTCTAGTGGAAGAAGATGGAAAATAAACATAAATAAATAAATAAGTGAATTCTGTAGTATGCTACAATGTGATAAGGGATAAGGACACCTACTGAAGCAGAGGAAGAAGGGCCCAGGGTGTTAAGTGGGTTTGGGGGGCAGGGTGGTTTCAGGGGCCAGGGGATTTGTAATTTTTAAGTAAGGTGGTAAGGGCAGAATTTCCTGGGAATGTGACATTTGACCAAAAACTCAAGGAAATGAAGAAATGAGCCACATGGATATTTGAGGGAAGAACATTTCAGCAGAGGGAATATGAGCAAAGCGGGGGGCTGTTGTAACAGACGGCTACTTTAAAATGTGGCGGCATGGGAATGCAGGGTGCAGGAAAGAGACGTAGAAGTGAGGATCTTGGCTGCATTTTCCACTGCCCAAGTCTTAGTCATTTTCTGTTATTCCTGTGGCTGAAGTGCCTAGCTTCCTCCCCTGACTAGAAAGGCTAGATCTGGGAACAATGAATGGAGAATGGGTGATGTGTTTGCTGATGACACCTAATCACCCACTTCTAAGGTTTTTATTTTATTTTTATTTTTTATTTTTGTCCCCACCCCTATGACTCTAGGATCCTTTATTTCAGTGGTTTTTGTATGCAACAGAAGAATGTTGCCGCCGGAAGTCTGAATTAAGACCCCACGATCATGCAAGACTACCTCTTGACTTTCTGGTTGTAGTCCCATGAGTCAAATGACAAAAAAAGACGTGGTGGTATTGGAAAAGGTTTCTGTGGATGCCTAGGACAATAGGCCTGAATTTTCAGGGAACAATCTTTGTATTGGGAGGCATAGATGAAATGTAAGAATTTTCGTGGAGGCCAGGCGCGGCGGCTCATGCCTGTAATCCCAGGACTTTGGGAGGCCGAGGCAGGTGGATCACGAGGTCAGAAGTTCAAGACCAGCCTGGCCAAGATGGTGAAATCTCATCTCTACTAAAAATACAAAAAATAGCTGAGTGTGGTGGCAGGCACCTGTAATACCAGTTACTTGGGAGGTTGAGGCAGGAGAATCACTTGAACCCAGGAGGTGGAGGTTGCAGTGAGCTGAGATCACACCACTGCACTCCAGCCTGGGCAACAAGAGCAAAACTCCATCTCAAAAAAAAATTTCCCTGGAATCCCTATGCAGACTGTCATATCAGTAGTAAAGTTTATCTAATGGGGAGATCAAACTTCCTTGTCAGCAGTCATTCAGTCTTTCTTTTTCAAGGGCTCTGACAGTCCAGTCAAACCACTAGTTTCTCCTCATAAACGTGTGTGGCTTCTTACCCCAACCAACTCCCCTTTCAGACAAAGTAGCTGCAGATGATTTTGAAGTTCTGCATGCCACTAATCTTTCTCTTCTGTGTTGTTTAGGGTCACATCTGAGTACCACTACTGGCCATTTCAGATTATTGTGCAAAGTTCACAAACTTTTTCTTCTTGGATATCCTAGGCCACTTTGCCTAACATACTTGAAGTAGCCAGTTTCTCTGATTGAAAACCGGACCAGTTTATCTGTAAATTCAGTCAAGGTTTTCACTGAACAGTTATCCTCATGTTTACACTGATTATTTTCTCAGTTTTTAACCATTCATTTTTAAGCAGAAAGTAGTCATAGTTGTGCCTTTTTACTTGGCTCATTGGATTTGCCAGACATGGAGAAGTTTTTTATGTTCTTTGATTAAAACTTCAGTCACATATTGTCTTTATGTTTTTTGCTGTTCTCCAATATAAAAGTTAGACTCTTTAAAAATATTTAGGAATTTTGCAGTCTCCTTTCTTAAAGTATAACTTACTACAGTAAAATGCCCGAATCTTAACTTATAAGTTGATTGACTTCAAACATATCTATATCCTCTGGTAATCACTCCTAGATAAAGATTAAAATAATTTCCATCAACTTAGAAAGTTTCACCATGGCCCTTCTCAGGCAATATTCCACCTCAGAGGAAACCATTGTTCTGACTTCTATCTCCATAGATTAGTTTTGTTTCTTCTTGAGCTAAATAATTACATAATACAGTATGTATTTTTTCTGCTTTCTTTTGTTTAACACAGAATTTTTGAGGTTCATCTATATTGATGTATTAGTAATTTGCTCTTTTTAAATTGCTGAAAGTATTCCATTGTGTAGATATACATGATATTTTTCTATTCTCTGATTGATGAACTAGAGAATTGTCACCAGTCCTTCACTCTGGTGAAGACTAGAAAAAACTTTCAATTTTTTTTTCTAGTTTATGGCTATAAAAACGCTTCTATAAATATTCTTAACATAAATTTTATTTCATTTTGTTTATTTTTAAGATAGACATACACATGCATTTCTCTTGCTTGCATATCAAAGAGTGGAGTTGGTGAAACATGGGGTGTGTTTAATTCTTTAGGAGACTGCCAAATCATCTTCCAAAGTTGTTGGACTGTTACATATTCCCAACAGCAAAGGAAGAAAGTTCCACGTGCTCCTGTTCTCACCGACACTTGGTTTTCTCAGTATTTTTTTTTAACTTTAGCTATTAAAATGGCTAATTAGTGAGAAAACTGTACATTTTGATGTCCTTAAGGAAATATACCTGCTACTGAACTCAGATAAGGAGCTGAGCCTGAAAGGACTCACAGAGAAGAAAGAATTCTGTTTAGACAGAAAAAAAAGTTTCAAGTCTGTAGATTTTTTTTACTAACATCTGAAGAGTGATGCCATGCTGTGAATTTTCCTTCAGCCATGAATTGCGATAACGTAAGAAAATGAAAACACAAGCGAGGTCTATTCACAAAAAGGTAGAATCTGGTGTGAAGAACCATAACTGGCAAAAAGGAAAATTTTAATTTGCAGTTATTTGAAGTGAGTGTTCTTTTTTTTGATCCTTTGATTTTTGATCACTCTGTTCTCTCTACGTGGGTGCTATTCCAAACACTCTTTTCTTCAAAATCCTTGATACAGTTATGTGTCATTCCTGTGGGAAAATTTCCCAACTCTGACTTGTGAGACTGGCCCTAAATGGAACACCCTGTGCTATAAAAATGAAAGACACTTTATAAATGTATCTCTTCTAAGAGGTGTGCTATATTTCATAAAATAGAGTTAACAAATGATCAGCTTTTAGAGTATGAGTTAACACTAAAATTTTAATATTTGTTCCAGTTTGTCATATTTTAAAATTATTTCCAACTTAGTCTTTTTGAGAATGTCATAGAAGAATAATTTTATTTGAAGAATCAAGAAAAAATCCAACCTACTCTACTGAGAGTCAACGATTCTACTAGCGCATTCCAAAAATGTCTTTCCTTTGAATCCTCATTGTATCTTATGGATTTATCACACATACTTAACTTTTTCTTTACAAACCTGTTTCTATCTGCTAGATAATGACAATCTTAATGACAGCGATCATAGCCCATTCTCCACTCCCGAGGCCCGGTATGGGGTCTATCACATATTAATTGATGATAAATGTTTCTGGAATGCTGAATTGCATGAAGGAAATGAGAGAAAATCACATAAGCTGCTTTCAAGTCCCAACCTCTGAGAACAATTTGGACAACTCATTAAAAGGAAAATTTCAGGATGTGTACAATGTTATTTTCTGTTTATTCCTGGACATGAATATAATATTTGCTTAAACTCTGAGAGTTAATGCTAATAATATTTGTGAGACTGTACACTAGCTATAGAATGACAAATATTACAGTTTTCATAATCTTTTCCTGTGGAATAACACATATTAACAGAAAATTGTTTGCTGTTTTCCCATTAGCAAGCCTAAGGTATTGTCCAGTCATTTGGCCGGTGAAGTCAAAATATCCCCACCATTTACCTGGTGAAAACCATTGAATCAGTTTCTATGAGGTAGAGAAAGAACCTCAGAAGCTAGCCTTATAGACTCAATTTATAAAGTCATGGCAAGTCCAAAACAAACAAACAAACAAACAAAACAAACAAAACACCTCCTCACCAAATGTAATAGAAATAAAGAAACAAGATTCCAGATTCAATTTATATGAGTTTTCTCTTTGAAAAAGTTATTTCTAAGAGCCCTGAAAGTAAAAGCCATTTTACCTAGTTATAGAGAAAATTATTTTTCCAGATTTTTTTTGGTGGCATTTTAGGTAGAAAAAAGTTTTTTGTAATGAGATTCTCCTTCCATAATTATTCATATCTGTGCATTTGGCAGGTACTGAACACACTCCACTGTATCTCAGAAGGGATCCACAGATAATGATGACTCAGCACAATTAGTTCCAATCTGAAGCATTCAGAGAGTCACTGTGTTTCCTTGTTCTCAGATGTTTTGAAATAAACATTGGCAGTGTTTATTTATGAAGTTCAGGACTTTTTGAATGTGTCAGCAGCATGCCTTGACTCTAAACGGACTATGTTGCAATTTTTTTCCCTGATGATTCAAAACTATAAACTTAAAATTACCTAATTAAAAAGATACGGAACTACAATAAACTTGGACTACAACTTCAGTTATGTACCTTGTCTGAAATTAGATCATTTCAATAACCCCTCTTCATGCCAAAGACAGCGTTTCCTCTTAGTGCATAAACATCCTCTGAACTCTGACTGAGGGTTCTTTGTTGCTTGATCATTGTTGTTTTGAACGATACAATTTTCATTCTTTACCTGCTTTGTTAAATTAAGGATTTTGGCTCAAATTTTTTTCTTAATAGGCTTTGAGTTACATGGAGAAGTAGAAAGAAAATAGTTCAAGAGAAGTGTCAACAAATACTGTTGTGGGGTACTCAATTGTTTAAATAAGAATTTAAAGGTAAAGTTTATTGTGAATAATTCTCGTTCTGGAGAGATGAAAGGAAGAAACTGAATATACTGCAGTCTGATGATAAATATTTAAAATACAATGAGAAATACTCATCTGACATACATATTTCTAGCATTTTCCTGGTGTTGATAATGCATTAATAATGCTTCAATTGATTGGCATATATTTTGGTGGATAGGCCAAAAACGGAATGTCAATTGCGAGACAGCAAAATGCCTTCTCTCTTCTATTTTCTCTTTTCTCTAGGTCCCATGAAAACTCAGCTTCTCTATTTGTTTAATGGAGATAATAATTCTTTCCTCATTTTTTTGTAGTCAAATTGGCTGTAGGCTCACCCAAAATGATGTCTATGGACATATTTAAAGACATCACAGGTCATAGAAATGTGTTAAACTTTATTGTTAATGCTGGGTAATATGGTCTGATCTCGTACCTTCTTCTTGCAGTAATTTTTACTTCCCCATTTACTCCATGTGGAGCTTCTGTAAAGTATCTGTGTTGAAGGGAGAATTCTGAGCTTACTCATCCATGAAGAAAAGAGGTGAGAGAGACTGAAATGGAGGGGAAGAGGAAGAAGATTATTATCCCTCATCTCTAACTTTTCTCCAAGTATTGGCTTCTAGAGAGACACAAATAATAGTGAGAGAAGTAGGACATTTCCTTTCTTTCCTTTTCTTTTTTGAGATGGCATCTCACTATGCTGCCCAGGCTAACTTTCAAATAACTCCTGGGCTCAAGTGATCCTTCTGCCTCACTCACCTGAGTAGCTGGGACTACGAGTGTGCACCACTGCACTCAGCTTAAATGTCTTTTTCAATAAATAAATACATAAATAAAAGGCTGGAGTCTATTTTAAAAATATTTATGTCAACCCAGAATACAATAAAGAGATAAAAGGTTTAAACAGTGTCTATATATTCCGCCATCCCAAGAGCTACTTAAGAGGAATGCTAGAACTCAATAGGAAACAGACTGAAAATAATTATCCTAATCATAACTTCTAGGGGATTGTGGGTAGAAAGGGGGTGCTGGTGTGAAGTTGTTGCATTTAACTTTACACAACCATACACGGTAGTTATGTTTAAGCTAATATTACAAGAGCTAAAAGTGAAAGCCCAAGGATGTTAAATTCCTAGGTTACAGTGAAACTAGTATCCAAACTAAGATTTTTTTTTTTTTTTTTTTTTTTTTTTTGAGACGGAGTCTCGCTCTGTTGCCCAGGCTGGAGTGCAGTGGCGCGATCTCGGCTCACTGCAAGCTCCGCCTCCCGGGTTCACGCCATTCTCCTGCCTCAGCCTCCCGAGTAGCTGGGACTACAGGCGCCCACAACCGCGCCCGGCTAATTTTCTGTATTTTTAGTAGAGACGGGGTTTCACCGTGGTCTCGATCTCCTGACCTTGTGATCCGCCCGCCTCGGCCTCCCAAAGTGCTGGGATTACAGGCGTGAGCCACCGCGCCCGGCCAAGATTTGTTTTTAAAGACTGTTCTCTGGCTATGGCAGAATCTAGTCACATACATGGTACAGCCCCTAGCATTGTGGTTTGTGAAAAATAGATGCTTAACAATTGCATGTTGAGTCAGAGGTCACAGTAGCTGGAAAGGGTAATGGTGTTTGGTAAATTGGATAAATTCACTTTATATTGTTGACTTCTTTCTATATATATATATTTTACTGCATCTGTAAGCGATCTGAAATGTGAGCACTGCATTTTATCTATTTGTCTTTTTGGTTACAGTAAGAAGTACAGGTACTTTGCCAGATTGGTGGAGCAAAATTATAGATGAGATGTGTCAACAATGTGGTTGCCTCTAAATTTGTTTATGAGAAATTTTTGTAAAAATATCTTTTGTCTTGGAATAAAAAGAAGATAAATAATTTTGATACTGGAGTTGTGTACAAATCTGCAAAAATTTCATCTAATATTGCCATGAAATTACATGTTTAGAACAATCTTTAACCTACACTTATCTATTACATTTCCTGTCAATGTTATGAAATGGAAAGATGGTTTGGGTGAATTGAACCAATGGTAAGAATGTCAGAGAAAAGTTGATTTCTTATTCTGGCTGTAAGACCAGCTTATAAACTGTTCTTTAAAAACTACTCTTGGCAAAGTATATTTTCATCCATGAGAGAATAACTGGTACCAATCCATATCTCCTGCCAAAAAGCAACTATAAAACTGAGCAAAATACACGAGGTAACTTTTTCCAGGCATTAGAAAACAATCAATGTAGTATTGAGAGCCTGGGAAGTCAGTGCCACGATGGGCTCTGCTTTCTCCCTTGGGGGCACCTTCTTGTCACTGGGCAGGGAGGAGGAGCCAAGAAGAGTGGTGGTCTCAGTGACTGGTCTCAATATTGACTGGTGTAAGATATGTGGATATTGAAATCCCAGAGAAAGAGGCAAAAGAGAATTAAGTAGAAAATGTATCTGAAAAGTAGAAACTAAAAAATACCTACATTTTAAAGGACATACCAACTTATAAATCCAAGAAGCTGAGCACAAGGATAGCTACAAATAAAACCACACCTAAGCATGTCATATTCAAGCTGCTGGAAACCAAAGTTAAAGAGAAAAGTAATTATTAGTACGAAAGAGCAGTGATACAAAAGATAGCTGCTTTCTCAGACAGTGGGGACTTAAATACAATGAAATAACACTTTAAAAGTGTTGAAAGGAGGGGAATAATCAGTGACTTTAAATTTCATACTCTGATTAAATGCTGTGATAGGCAGAATAATGCCCCCTTCCCCTCCCCTAAAAATGTCCACCATAGTCTCATCCCCAGAACCTGTGACTATGTTACCTTACCTGACAAAGGGGACTTTTGCAGATGTGATTAAAGTTGCAGACTTTGGGATGGGGATATTTATTCTGAATTATCTTGGTGGGCCAAGTATAATCACATGGGTATTTAAAAGAAGAGAATCTATCCCAGCTGTGGTTAGAGGGAGACGTGACTGTGTAAGAAAGGTCAGAGAGATGCGACATTGCTGGCTTTGAGGATGGCCATGAGCCAAGGAATGCAGGTGGCCTCTAGAAGCTTGAAAAGACAAGGAAATGGATTCTGTCCTAGAGCTCCCAGAAAGAACACAGCTCTGCTGATGCATTGATTTTAGCCCAGTGAGACCCAGGTTGGATTTCTGAACTATACAGTAATAAATTTTTGCTGTTTTGAGGCATTAAATTCATGGTCATTTGTTATGGCAGCAATGGAAAACTAATATAATATCCTTCAAAAATAAAGGTGAAATTGTACATATTTATGGGGTACAGTGTAACGCTTTGATACATGTATACATTGTGTAAAACCAAATCAGGGTATTTAACATGTCCATTACCTCATACATTTATTATTTCCTTATTGTCATTAAAAAATAAAAATAAAATCTAAAGGTGCAATGGAGACATTTTCACATAAGCAGAAGTTGAGAGAATTCAGAATTCATCTTTAGTGGACCTGCATTACAAGACATTTTCACAAAGCAAAAGGTGAGAGAATTTGTCACCAGTAGAATTAAGCTGTAAGAAATACTCAAGGAAGGTCTTCCACTTGAAGAAAATGAAATTAGGACTGTGGAATGGAGTAAATAGCATTGGAAATGATACATATGTCCTTTGTTGCTGTTGTTTCTGCGCTAAAGATGGAGCAGCACTCTTTCCAACTTTCTACATCCCCAGTGGATGTTGCAAGTAAGGGCAATAGCATGGACTAAAAATAAAAGCATGGCAAAAGATAACCCATGCCAAAAGTAAACATAAGAAAGCTGGCCTGGCTATATTAATATCAGACAGAGTGGATTATCATGTCATAATAATAATCTTGTCAGACCAAGATTATTACCAGAGGTAAAGAGGATCCTTTCACAATAATAAAAGGCCCAATTCATCAGTAAGACATAAAACTCTTAAATGTGTAGGCATCTAATAAAAGAACTTCATAATACCTGAAGTAAAAACCTGACATAACTTTAGGAAAATACATATAAATCTAGAATTTCAGTTGGATGTTCTAGACATCTTCTCTCAGTAATTATTTCTGCTCATTGACAGAATGAGCAGACCAAAACTTCAGGAAGACTATATATACTCAAGATCTGAACATCATCAACTGCCTGAATCTAATCACTATTGACAGAACACTGTACCTGATAATTGCAGAGCGCACATTCCTTCCAGTACTCATGGACTATTCACCTAGATCATATTCCAGACCTTAATAGGAATCTCAATCCATTTGAAAAGACTAAAATCTTACAGAGTATGTTCCCTGACCGCAGTGTAACTGAATTAGGAATCAGTAACAAAATGATAGCAAGCAAACATTCATACATTTGGAAATTAAACAGCACACTTCCAAATAACCCACAGATCAAAGAAGTACTCACAAGAGAAGTCAGAAAATATTTTGAACTAAATGATAATAAAATCACAAAATATCAATATTTGTGAGATGTAGCTAAAGCGATTCTTAGAGGAAAATTTGTAGAATAAAAGGCTAACAAAGGAAGAAAAATAGTCACTTTCTGGTGCTCAATAAATTATTAGTTTTAAATCATTATTAACAGTATCATTTACATAGCAAACTTAGTTTAGACAAATTTACAAAGCATGTGTGTCAGGGTAATGTTACCTATGGCATTCATTATCAACAATCACCTCTTAAATTTGGCAAGGAATTTCATTAGCATAGATTCCATTTCCCTGTGAAGGAGAAGAGCAAAGAATTTGCAATTTAAAGACCTGATTCCATCTTCTTCCTCTGGCATTTACTACTGTTCTGACTTTATCTCTCTTGGTGGCAATTTTCTCAACTAAAGTGGAAAAAATGATATCTGCCTAATGTATTTCACAAAGTTGCTCTAGAAAATAGAATGCCATATGAAAATGGATCTTAGTGCCATAAACAGTTAAGGCAATTATCTTACTCATGAAGGGAGCTAGAGAGTATTCCTGCTTCTTTTATGTATTGCTTGTTTCACTGACACTATCATTCTTTCTGATTTCTATATATGGCCTTGAACTCAACAAAGGTTTATATTAAAGATCTTCTATGGAAATCATTGCAAAATTAGACCAGAAGAGAAACCAATGGGCAACTATGGCATTACAAGCTTGAACCACTTTCACAGCCTGCGACACCTGTTGGGTCAAGTTCATGCTCCTAGGTGTAACATTCAGGGTCTCCATCACCTGGTTTCTCTTTGTTCTTCAGCCTCATTTTAACCTACTTAGCTTGAAAACTTTTAGACTGTTTCATGCCTTTGAATATTTAATCATGCAGTACCCACTGCCTTGAATGTTTTGCAAACTTTTTTTTTTTTTTTAACCTGAAAAACCTACTATGATTCTTTCTAGTTCTAGTTCTAGGCATCATCTTCCCCAGGAAGCCTTTCCCTAATCTCCTTAGGAGTTAAGGGCCCCTTCCTTCTACCCCCACAGAATCCTGCACAAAATACTGTCTTACAATCCCTGACATTGTGTTGTATTTTCTGTGTAGGAGTCTGTCTCATCGCCCAGACTCTTGAGTTCCACAAGAGAAGGACATGTTTTATTCATTTTTGTAGATTTAGTACAAAAGAGTGCATTATAATAGGGTGCCTAGTGCATATTAAGAAATCGATAAATATCCATTACTTTCTTTAAAAAATTGAATTGCTTACACTTATAAATCTGTTGAAAGGATCATGGCAAGAAGCAAAGCTCTTAAAAGCCGTAAAGAAATTATGAATTTTTCAGGGTTGTTGGAATGTGGTTGCCACTTAACATTCAAACTATTAATAAAATACTAATATGGGTATAAATTGAAAACTCAGGTGTATTTTTCTTTAAATAAATTTGGTGCATGGAAATCTGTGATTATGTTGTTAAAATTGAAAATTAGAAAGTGATTCTTCATTTAATAAAGAAGACTTTGTTTATACAAAATAAGCCATAAGATTAAATGGTGAACTGCTTGTGGACATTAAATTGACCAAAAAAGAGGTTTAAATTTCCATTTACCAGGAATATGTAATATGCACTGAGTTACACATATCTGTATCTTAATAAAATGTGTTGGGCACATCTACAAGATTTTCCTTAAACTGTAGAAGAAGCCTAGAGTATAATATTTAAGAAAGATTACATATTATTCCAATTAAAACTTTCAAATTAGGATTGATTGCCAAGACTACTTAAACTCATGTGGGGAAATTGGAGGAGTGTTTTGACGGAGGAAAAGACAAAACAGAAAATGCCAGAGCCCAAAATAAGTTCCCCAGAAAATTTGGGAGTCATTGCCTTGATTGGATACAGACTGGGAACTTTCCTACTGGTTTGGAATTTGGGCTAACTTTCAAAACTGAGGGCAACTTGTGACAATTGCATTGTACATTCTGAAGAAAGGTACTTAGACATGTTCCCCATAGGATGTGCTAAGGTGTTGGCCAATCATCAAATATTGTCACTCCAAAGAATGCCTGGGAAGAAAATTGCAGGAAAAGAGAGCGCTGTGGCACGGAAGGGTAAGCTGTTATGTGACTTCGTCTTGATCCAAGGGAGGAAGTTGAGGGAAAACCCTCTGGAGCAAAGGTGGTGAGGACAGGGAGTTTCACTAGCAGGGAATACTGCCATCTTACAGAGTTCGAGAAATTTCCTCAGAGAGTTTGAAGGGTGCCCTCTAGAGCAGGACTTTGCAAACTTTCTGTGATAAAGGACCAACCTGTTTTAATTTCCAATCCATCATGGACAGGTTTATAGATTTACCAGAACTGAATTTTTAGAAAAATGAAACGAACACGATGTTCAGAGGTTACATACTCTGTATTGTAACATCGAATTGCTATAAAAATTTCTGAACAGTACTCTTAATTCCTGCACTTATTTTGTCATGAACTGGTAACAGACTCTTAAGAATCAACATGAGTGCTCAGACCTCCGATTAAGGACCTCTACCCTACATCAGAACTTCACCTAGAGATCTGGTTAAAATGACAATTCTGGGCGCTAGTGCCAGTCTAAGCTCTGTATAACTAAGAGGCTCCTGGGCAATGCCAGTGCTCTGGTTGGGGGCACTCTTTGTTTCCAAGGCTCTAGAGAAGTGCAGGCCAATAGAAATATGATGTGAGCCACATATGTAATTTATTTTTTAGTAGCCTATTTAAAAAACAGTGAAAGGAAATGGGTGATTAATTTTACTAATACATTTTATTTAATCCAATATATCCAAAATACTATCACGGGGTTGACATAAAAATTAGTAATGAGACATCTTGCTGTGTGTGGTGCGTGTGTGTTTGTTTTGTTTTGTTTTGTTTTATATTAAGGCTTTGAGATCTCAATTTGGACTAGCACATTTCAAGTGTTCAATGGGCACATGTGGTTAACAGTTTCAGTGTTTGGCCAGGCAGTGCTTGAGTGCAGGCAGCACAGGGCCTGGTGCCTGACTCTGCAGGAGAAATCACAGGTATGAGGTAGCTGAAGATGCACAGCATGACAGAGTGAGGCCAAAAGGCAGCAGTGCTTGAAGTTTCAGAACATGATGGAGAAGGATGTGTTCATTTTCCTGCAGGGCAGCTAGCACTATGCAAGTTAGTGCAAGTTATTTGAAAGGGCCTCACACCATTTCACACCAAGAGGGGTGCTTGCTGGAATGAAGGAATCCCAAGTACCTTCCGGTACGGGAGTCAAGGGTCTTAAAAAGATTAACGAGAGAGTGTTTTGCATGCATCAGGAAATGTTAAATGTATGAGTCCCTGAAAGGGTCTCCAAAGAATTAACAGAGGTACTTCATGAAAAAGGCTTCTTGGAACGTCTGTCCTGCACAGGGCATTTGACAATGAAGAAAGACACAAATGCACTTGAGCTGGGGAGGAAAAACATTGATTTCAAGAAGAAATTGAAGTTTTGGTGTCTTATTGG